>NC_137678.1:42986364-42996364 GCF_963989245.1 Nansenia antarctica
GTATCGCCCAGTCTAAAAAACCACACACCATCGCTGAGGAGTTAATACTCCCTGCTGCAATAGATATGGTTTCACATATGATAGACGAGGCAACAGCCCAAAAACTCAAAGCTATCCCCCTGTCAAACAACACTATTGCGAGACGCATCAATGACATCTCAGAAGACATGAAAGAGCAGCTTGTTGAGAAAATAAAAGACCAACGCTTTGCGCTCCAGGTAGACGAGGCCACAGATAGTAACAAGGACTGTCTGTTAATAGCGTATGTCAGATACATTGATGCGGAGGGTTTGAGCGAGGATTTGCTATTTTGCAACTATGTCCCAAACAGAGCAACAGCTGATGAACTGTTCAAAATCATAGACAAATACCTGAGTGAAGCCGATCTGAAATGGGAGGACTGTGTGGGGATATGCACCGACGGTGCCCAGGCCATGGCAGGAAAACGGGGAGGGCTCCAGACGCTCATCAAGCGCGTTGCACCGAAAGCAGTGTGGACTCACTGCATAATACACAGGGAGGCACTCGCGTCAAAGCAGCTGAGTCCAGAGTTGAATGACGTTTTGTCTCATGTTATCACCACCGTCAATTACATAAAAACAAGACCACTGAAAGCTCGCATTTTTTCCGCTTTGTGCGAGGAGATGGGCTCCGAGCACACAGCCGTGCTATTTCACAGCGAGTCGCGTTGGCTCTCTCGCGGAAAGGTGCTGTCCAGGGTGCTATCGCTGAAAGATGAGATCCGAATCTACTTGGAGGAGGAAGGGAACGAACTTGCCAGCAAGTTTAATGATGAAGACTTCCTCATGAAATTGGCCTACCTAAGCGACATGTTTGAGAAGCTCAATGAATTGAATCTACAGTTGCAGGGCAACAACACACACCTTCCACATCTGGCAGACAGGATACAATCTTTCACACGGAAACTGGACATGTGGGGCAGGAGACTTGAACAGGGGGACATCGACTCATTTGGGAATCTGAAGGCATTCATCGAGACCAATGAGCTGCAGAGCACAGTGGTTCCATGTATGAGAGAGCACATCTCAGCCCTGAAACAAAGCTTCCAGAAATACTTCTCTGTGGATGACAGTGCCAAATACGACTGGATTAGAGATCCATTTGTTGCACCACCACCTGCCATGTTCAGCACTGCGGAAGAGGAACAGTACATCGACATGACTTCAGAGTCAACCATGAGGCTGCAGTTCACATCCACGACTTTGGCTGGGTTTTGGATTGGAGTGGAGAAGGACTACCCTCTCATTGGACAGAAAGCTGTGGGAATACTGCTGCCTTTTGCAACATCGTACCTGTGTGAGATAGGCTTTTCTGCTGTTGCTGCTATCAAAAGCAAATACAGGTCGAAGTTGAACATTGAGAATGAACTGAGAGTGGCAGTCTCAAAACAACAACCCCGCTTTGAGAAGATTTGCAAGGCAAAGCAAGCACACACAAGTCATTGATCGTAATTGTGATAGAAATGTGAGGAGTAAGAATAGTGATGCAGTAGAAATTAGTTAATGTTGATATGTTGAATATTTCAGTGGCACAGGATCATTTGCCAAGCACTTATGTTCCTTTTCAAACCATAATAAAATATAAAACTATAGTTGGATATACTGTATGTGTCTTGTTATTATTAGAAGAGAAAATGTAATGTTTTTACAACTTTATACAATTAATTATATCAATCTAGGTGGGAACCGGGTTAGGGGGGGCTCGAAAATATTTCCAATTACCCAAGGGGGGCCTGATTGAAAAAGTTTGGGAACCACTGCTTTAACCGATCAGATCTTTGATAACATCGAGAAAGGAAAGGGGGACAGAGTGTAGGTCTCACACACCCCCCCCCCCCACTTCCTGTGTGGCCGCCGTGGGACTGCCCTGACCCCTGGCCCCTGACCCGTACAGGAAGCACAGAGAACTTCGGTCAGTCTGTTATTGGGACACATTCTGTCAGTCTAATCAGTTGACACACAGGAAAAAGAATAGAATTGGAATCTCTCTCTCTCACTCTCTCTTTTGTCTCTGGCCTGGTCGGTCGGTCGTTCTCCCTCCCTCTCTCTCTCTCTCTCTCCCTCCCTCCCTCCCTCCCTCCCTCCCTCCCCCAGACCGGCCTGGTCTGTCCCTCTCTCTCCCCTAGACAGTGACTCTGGCTGTGGGCCTGAACTCCCTCCCAGAATGGGCCTCTGGCCACGGGCCTTCCCTCTGCCTCAGACCGTGGCTGGAGCTCCAACACTGCTGCCCTGTGATTGTGGCTAAGCTGGCAGCTTCCTGCCTGGACCCGTCCACATGTGCCTGCCTATATATAAGTGCTGAAGCACAGTGCTGTTTATGAGCCTTGCAACCCCACGGCTGGCCCTGCCAACCACACACACACACACACACACACACACACACACACACACACACACACACACACACAAGCTCTTTTCTCTCCAGCTTCGAAGCAGGGCTACAGTTCAAACTGGTGCTCTGGAAAGCTCACTGTATTCGAGCGCAGTGTTTCCCCTTAATTACCCCCCCCCACCCCCCTTCCCCATTGATGAAAGACTTCAGAGGGCCCGAGGTCCACCTACCACAGTCTCCCAAAATCCTGTGGGATACACCGGTCGCGTGTCAGGAACTGAAACTACTAGCTTTGTAAGAGAGTAGGTTGGTGGTATGTGTGTGTGTGTGTGTGTGTGTGTGTGTGTGTGTGTGTGTGCGTCCTTACTGCAGGAAGCCGAAGCGGTCGATGACTTTGTACAGGTGGAAGTTGGCGTCCTCCCACGGTTCCACTGTGGCTCCCTCCTTTCCCTGGAATCAAAGAGGATCATGGGTAAACGGCAGGTTAACAATCAGGCTGCGGGACGCATACAGTGTATACATTTTTTAAAAGCCGTCCTATGGGGCTTCCCTGTCCTTCAAATCAATAGAAACTACCGGAGTCTTACTGGATAGCTGCGTTCTTACTGAACTAACCAGCGCTGCTTCTCCTCTCTCTCTCTCTCTCTCTCTCTCTCTCTCTCTCTCTCTCTCTCTCTCTCTCTCTCTCTCTCTCTCTCTCTCTCTCTCTCTAGAGTGGAACACACGGCCCTGCTGCCCTTCAGAGAGCTGGTGGTGATTTGTGCGTCTCTGACAGGTCGGCCCGCAGCCCGACACGTTTGAAATGAAGAAGCCCCCCCGACCACCTGCGCCTCGGACCGACTCCAGGTAACGCACACGACAGCCAATTCATTATAGACGATTGAAATGGAAGAAAAGAGGTAGAGAGAGAGAGAGAGAGAGAGAGAGAGAGAGAGAGAGAGAGAGAGAGAGAGAGAGAGAGAGAGAAAGAAAGGGGTGCAGAGGCGGCAAGAGAGAGCAACGTGGAGAAGGAGAGGGAAGGAAACGAGAGAGAGAGAGAGAGAGAGAGAGAGAGAGAGAGAGAGAGAGAGAGAGAGAGAGAGAGGAATGACTATCAAGATGGCAGTATTTTGCGAGCGCGCTCTGGTCTGAAGCCCAGCTGTTGAGGTGATGGAATTCTAAAATACATGTCTCCTCTCCTCCTCCTCCACTGGAGGTTTGGTCCAAACCCAACACAGCTCCCTCCGCAGAAGCACCGTCAAATAAGTAGACGTAAATCAAAACGCAGACACACACACACACACACACATACATCTGGGATGAATAAGGAGGCTGTTCCTCCCAACTCCTCCGAAGGCCAAGCACACTGACATACACACACACACACACACACACACACACACACACACACACACACACACACACACACAGCGCCTGGAAGAGATGTCAACAGACACTCGCACAGTGTGAGACTGTGTGTCTAAAGCCCATGTCACCCGGTAGCTCCACACACACACACACACACACTCCCAAGAGCCATTTTTCTCTCTGCAGTTAAATCAATGTCAGAGACAAATTCAACCGTGAGTGTGTGTGTGTGTGGTTTTCCACTTTGTCAAGCTTTCTACTGTATGTGTTCAGTTATATGTCTATGACACACTCTGTCACAGTTTGAGTGTGTGTGCGTGAGTGAGTGAGTGTGTGTGTGTGTGTGTGTGTGTGTGTGTGTGCGTGAGTGAGTGAGTGAGTGACTGCACTTACTGCACACACTGTGTAGTGTGTGCGTGTGTGTGTGTGCGTGTGTGTGAGCCTGTGTGTGTGTGCGAATGGACTGCACTTACTGCACACACTGTGTGTAGTGTGTGTGTGTGTGTGTGTGTGTACACAGGATCACAACATTCTTGAATGAAACCCCACCCCATGGACCTCAGCAGGTCGGCCACTGGGTGTGTGATGTGAACAGGGACTCGTCTCCGTCCTTCGTCGTGACAACAGACCCCATTAAAGGGGGGGGGGGGGTCGTCACGACGATGACACTGATTCGGTTCTGATTGGGCCCGTTCCGCCTCGCTAAAGGCAGAGAATAGACGACTCCGCTCGTGATGGGGTTAGGGCTAACACAAGCATCATAACATCATTAAACTCCGGTGTCAGAGTGCCCGCCCCCGCCCCCCCCCCGCCTCCCCCTCCATCGCTCCTCTCTCTTCATCAGACGGCTTGATTACTCTGCCCGCTGGACTAAATTAAAAAGGCTAATTTGCAAACCGGGCACGGAGGAGGCGGGCCGCAGAGACCAGGCTGGAGCGAGGCTGGAGAGAGGTGACACAGTCAATTAGGAGAGGGAGGGAGGGAGGGACGCCGCGCGCACACACACACACACACACAGACACACACACACACACACACACACACACACACACACACACACACGCACGCACACACAGTCACGCACAGTCACAGTCACACACACACAGCCACGCACAGTCACACACACACACACAGACACACACAGTCACACACAGTCACACACAGTCTCACACACACACACACACACACACACACACACAGACACACACAGACACACACAGTCACACACACACACACACACACAGACACACACAGACACACACAGTTACACACAGACACACACAGAGTCACACACACACACACACACACACACACACACACACACACACTAAACAAACTTCCCCTCAGAAAAACAAAGCCCAAACAAACTCTCAGGGAAAGCTCCGTACAGGTGTCATGTGCACAGTCCCTCTGGCGCGGAGGGAGGGCTCTTCTATTGGCTGTTTAGGTCACGGGTAGGAGGGAAAGCTCTTCTATTGGCTGTTTAGGTCACGGGTAGGAGGGAGGGCTCTTCTATTGGCTGTTTAGGTCATGGGTAGGAGGGAGGGCTCTTCTATTGGCTGTTGAGGTCATGGGTAGGAGGGAGGACTCTTGTATTGGCTGTTTAGGTCATGGGTAGGAGGGAGGGCTCTTCTATTGGCTGTTGAGGTCATGGGTAGGAGGGAGGACTCTTGTATTGGCTGTTGAGGTCATGGGTAGGAGGGAGGACTCTTCTATTGGCTGTTTAGGTCACGGATAGGAGGGAGAGCTCTTACCTTGTCATATTTGGCGACAATCTCGGCCCGCTCTTGTTCAAGCTTCAATGCAGCATCCTGCTCTGGATCAGACGCTAGTAGGAGAGGAAACAGATGAAGGGGGGGGGGGGGGTAGAGATGGAGAGAGAAAAGGGGATGAAAAGAAGAGGGGGAGAAAGGAGGGAGCGATTAGTCTTAATGTATCAGGTTTCAACTGTGCTTTATTATGCATAGGCTCTGGCTACCCTGTAGCCTCAGTTGCAAGGTCGTACAGATTATTCTTCGGCGGTGGTGACTGTGTCACTACATTCTGTCCCGCTGTTCTCCTCCCACGCTGGGCCAAGGTCAAGGACACACACATGCGCACACACACACACACACACACACACACACACACACACACACACAACGTATGAGTCACAATGGCGAAAGCAGAAACCAGCAGGAATACATCACCTCACTCGCTTGTGTGTGTGTCACCCAGAGTGGAGAGGCAGTTTGAGTGCAGTAGTGTGTGTGTGTGTGTGTGTGTGTGTGTGTGTGTGTGTGTCTGAAAGCGGAGTGGAGCCACTTTGCGCTCAAAATGGAGGGCATTGTCAAAGGGAGACATCACTGTGTGACAGAGTGACAGGAGAGGAGAAAGGCTCCCTGTGTCTGCAGAGCCTACGCAGTGTGTGTGTGTGAGTGTGTGTTTGCGAGTGTGTGCGTTTGTGAGAGAGTGTGTGTGTTTGCATCTGCCATTGTGCTCGACAGGCGATAAACGAAGAACTGTCACGCTAGATCAGGATGCAGAGATGGAGGAGCGTACAGACACACACACACACGCGCGCGCGCACGCACACACACACACACACACGTCCTTTCACCACATTGGGACTATTTGACCAAGCGTCACTGTCCCAATAACACGGTCACTACACACATACACACACACACAAAACACACACACTAACTTCCTGAATCAGCGACCAATAGGAAGTTGGAAACACAGGATTGATGATAACAAAGCCGGGCCAGTCTGTACTGTAAGTGGGGTCGTGACGTGTTTGCTTTTGGAACACGGTTACAATCACACACATCAGTAATGTTGACAAATCAAATCATCACTGTGAGGCTTAAACAATGTGCTGAACCCAAAATAGACGTTACTTCTGCCATCGCGCCTCACCAACAGGTAGCCTAGGCTAGCCTAGCTCCTGGGCTCTGGAGCAGCCAGGAGAAACAGGAGAGGTATGCGAGGTATTCCATGGAAACCCCCCCCCCCAGCTTAGCACTAAAGCTTCCCCCCCTGAGGTGAATATTCAGTTTGTTACATTCTGAAGCCGTCGGGTCCTGATGGAAAAGAGGATTGTGTGTGTGTGTGTGTGTGTGTGTGAGGGGGAGAGAGAAAGAGAGAGAGAGAGAGAGTTGATGCATGTTTCCAAATGAGGACGCAAAACAGTGGCATTTTATCTGCTCTGAGCTGCTGGCTGAACGCCAGACAGTTTGTCTGACAGGCAGGGTGTGTGTGTGTGTGTGTGTGTGTGCTCACACTCAGTCACGCTGGACCCATGCTGAGAATTAGGGTAAACAAACAGCTCTGATCTAGTTACAACCCCCCCCCCCCCCCCCAAAACAAGGAAAGGAAGAATTTAGCAAAAAGGTGATTCATCCCCCTGTCCTGTAGGTAGGTGATTTCTGTCTGTCTGTTTGCTGAGATTAAAACAACAGTGAATTCGTCTTATTGGTCCAAATAGTTTTATCAGCTAGACAAACACAGTGTGATCTGATGACAATGTCACCGTGAGGGGTAAACACGAAGTAATACACCACTGTCCTGTCGCCCTGTCGTACAGAGCCCCGACTAGGCATAAGATATTTACATTTTGGGCATTTAGCAGACGCCTTTATTCAAAGCAACTTACAACTAATACATTTGTCTAAGTAAGGGAATCATCTATCCATCAGTCATCATAAAATGGACTGCACTTATATAGCCAATTATTAATATTTCTCCAAAGCGCCTTACAACGGCCTCTCATTCACCCGTTCACACACACACATTCACACACCAATGGCGGCAAGCTACCATGCAAGGCGCCGGCCCGCTCACTGGGAGCAATTTTGGGGTTCGGTGTCTTGCCCAAGGACACTTCGACATGTGGCCAGCCGGGGCTCGGACCGCCGATCTGCCGACCGTGCGATCATTAAGGTCTTTGCACACCAATGCGTGCGTTTACCCATGCGTATTTTTTAATCCGTCATCCGAAAAAAACGTTACGCACAGAGACCTTGCACACCGGTCCGTTGCGGAGTCCGTTGCGTTTTTTACGTTGCGTTACTCTCCTCTCCTCTCCTAACCCTTTCGCAATACGCAACATGGAGTCTTCAAGCAGTGAGGATGATTTTGTGCTCCTCTCACTTCTTGAAAATAGGAAAAGGAAAAGGAAATATTGGATCCACCCCATCCTCAGAACTCGTCGGCAGCAAGGGGAGTTTCACCTGCTAATAAATGCCCAAATGAATGTTATTGTTTAGTGATGCTGCCCAAATGAATGTTATTGTTTAGTGCTGTGCGCTTTCGTGGTATTATATTGTGTGAATTATCATCTGTATGTTGTTTTCTTTCACTCGACTAACCGCCGAGATAATACTTGAGACATGTACTTCTGTAAACATTAATCCAACTGTCCTGCGGTTCTCATTTGACGATGTGTCCCAGTCTATACCATGGCGGAGTGGTCAATAACAACTCTCAAAAGGCTTTTGACGGACGCGAAAAACGCAGAAAATCGAACCTGTTGCGTTTTTTTTTTTGACGGACGAATGTTACGGATTGGTGTGCAAGCGTGGTTGACACAACATGAGTTCTAATTTATTTTTTTAACGGACGTAAAAAACGCATTGGTGTGCAAGGGCCTTTAGACGGCGGCTCTACCTCCTGCACCACAGCCGCCCCAAGAAATAAGAAAAAGTCATCTATGCTAGGCCCATGGGCTGTTGGCAGTTACCATGCTATAAGAATTTGACAAAGATTGTATAGTAGTCAAACTGTAGGAGGGTAGTGTGGACGAGGAGGTCTTTAGGAGGGACAAGCAAGGAGGACTAAAGTCATTCTCTCCGTTCACCCGAATGGCGACGCGGTAACAGTCAATCAGGTCGCGGCCTTCAGACCCTCTCCACCACGCCGCTGCCTCGCCGCCCGTCAGGAAGGGTGGTCTCACTGTTTTAATAATTCCACTTTTTTTTTCCACTTCACATTCTCAGTTCAGTTATTCGACAGGAAGTGGTCTCCACTCCAATTCCTCCTCACTTCCTTCCCGGTCTCCTTGGTTCCACTGGGGGGGGTGGGGGGTGGGGGGGGCGTCGGAGTAGTGCGGCTGACCGGAATTCCAATGCCGTTCGAAAACAAATGTGCTCTTCTTCAGCAGTCCGGAATGTTTATGACAGGGTGGTGGAAATGTGTGTCGCAGTGAAAGGCATGTCACCATGGGCTGCCAATGGCACACAGAGAGGATGGGGGGGGGGCGGGGGCGGGGGGGGGGCTGTGGGATGGATGAACGGCATTGTACACTGTCTGGAGTTCAAACAAATAAACACATCATGTTGTTTTCCCCCTTTTGAATTCCAACCGGGAGGCTGCAGTTCCCATGGTGCGGCGGGGATGGAATTCTGGGTAAACGGGATTCAGTCTTTTTTTTTCCTGTGCTAAGACCCCCAGACCCCCTTAGCTCTGCTGACCCCGCGGCGGCCATATTAGTATTCCAGAAGGGCTGGGCAGAAGCTAAACGCAATTAGACTCTTTTCATGGTCTGGGAATCGCTCTGGCATCCGTGACTGTGTGTGTGTTCTGGAGGGGGTCTGGGGGGGGGGCTGTGTGTGTGTTCTGGAGGGCTGTCTGGGGTTCTGGGGGGGGTCCGTCAGAGACCCTGGGGGTGGTACTGTTGGCCTGTCTGCACCCGGAGGCTCCCTAGGCTCTGGCCTTGAGACTTCAGGGCTGACATAGGACCTGTGGTGCTCGTGCATGCGCACTCACACACACACACACACACACACACACACACACACCCCTACACGAGAACAGCGGCTCCACAGGCGAGATCGGAATGCCATCGCTCTCACTCTCCGTCAAGTTATTTTTCTCCTACTTTTACCTGATGAGAAGATGTGCCCCCCCGCCCCCGCCTCCCCCACCCCCCACCTCGCTGCCCTTCTACCCCCCCCACCCCTCTGCCCTTCTACACCCCCCCTCCCCCCTCTGCCCTTTTCCACCCCCCATGGTGAGGGCTGTGTAGGCTGCAGGTAATTTCCCTCTCCTGCTGAGAGGAAGAAAAAAAAAAACAGTCTCCGTCCATCTCCCCGTTCGCCTGAGTGGATATTACCCATGTTCCCCCGCATTCCCGCTCACCGCCTCCCTCTCTCCATCTCTCCTTCTATTCATCCATCCATATCACACAGAGAGAGAGAGAGAGAGGTCATTACATCGCGCCACAATGCAGTTCTGTCGTTTCACCCCCTGAAAGGCATTAATAACAGTGATTTGGGAAATGATGACAAATGGCTCTCTCCTTCACAGGTGCCTGTGTAGC
>NC_137678.1:43001364-43003864 GCF_963989245.1 Nansenia antarctica
TAACAGCTGTGTACTGAGTAATTTTCAATGGACAATAAATATATACTGTTATTCAAGCAGCACACTGACTACTTTAAGTTATATCAAAGTTTCATTAAGATAGTGTTATCCCCTGAAAGGATATGACAGAATATTTGCAAAAATCTAAAGGGTGTACTCACTTTTGAGATATACTGTATATAACAGACCTATATACACCTATATATAACAGGCCTATATACTGTATATATATACCTATATATAACAGGCCTATATACTGTATATAGTGTACCAGATCAATATTCCCCTACAAATATCTATCTATCAATCAATAAACTGATATTCAGTAATCAATTAGTAATAGTGTAGTAGAGCGTGGCGTCATCGCACAGTCTAATGTAAACAACAGACGTCCAGTCAGAGACTCATCATCACTGTTACAGGACAGCCACAGTCAGACTCATCATCACTGTTACAGGACAGCCACAGTCAGAGACTCATCATCACTGTTACAGGACATCCACAGTCAGAGACTCATCATCACTGTTACAGGACGTCCACAGTCAGACTCATCATCACTGTTACAGGACGTCCACAGAGCTTTAAGAGCAGTCAGAGACTCATTATCACTCTTACAGGACATCCACAGTCCCAGGAGGGCAGTTCAGACCGCCAGACAATTAAGGGACACCCTCCCCCTCCCACGCAATGAGTAATGTCAGTTTGACAAGCAGTAGGCTGTGTGTGTGTGTGTGTGTGTGTCCAACCTGTCTTTCACTTCAATTTTGTTGTTTTTATTTGCTTCAAAAACACAATTGAATGATGTTAGTACATTAAACTACCAGATGAGACGATATCTCCTGATCGATCATTGGTCAACATGATTCCGTCTCTGCTGGATGACATTGTTTGGTCCTGCTGTCATTCCTGTAACCCATGACGACAGCACCTCTGTCACCCCGGTCATTTCCCAGGCGAGACGCCACGGGACGTGTCATGACATCATAGCAGAGACAACACAACACACCACTGGCCTAATGACAACATCACACACACCTGGACAGATACACAAACCCTCACAGCGAGTCGAAGTGTCTATGTGCAGATGCCTGTGTCTGTAGGTCTGAGTGTGTGTGTGTGTGTGTGTGTGTGTGTGTGTGTGTGTGTGTGTGTGCGTGTGTGTGTGCGTGTGTGTGTGTGTGCGTGTGTGTGCGTGTGTGTGCGTGTGTGTGTGCATGGAGGGGGGTTTGGAGAGCACAATGCTGCTTCTTATGCAGAAGGGTTTGAAGTCTGGTTTGAAGTCTGGGTATATTTACTAGATCTAATAAAAGACCACACATCTGAAGATACAAATATAGCATTTAGAAAAAAATATCTGTCTGTGAGACCAAAAATGCAGAAGCCTTCCTGATTATGCCAGAGACCAGGATAGGAATCGGCTCCGTCTGGCTGTTCAGACGACAAACAATTAGCCTCCATGCTAATATGGCTTTGATATCAGAGAGAGGGCTGATGTTAGCCTCCATGCTAATATGGCTTTGATATCAGAGGGCTGATGTTAGCCTCCATGCTAATATGGCTTTGATATCAGAGGGCTGATGTTAGCCTCCATGCTAATATGGCTTTGATATCAGAGAGAGGGCTGATGTTAGCCTCCATGCTAATATGGCTTTGATATCAGAGGGCTGATGTTAGCCTCCATGCTAATATGGCTTTGATATCAGAGGGCTGATGTTAGCCTCCATGCTAACATAGTGGGATATCAGTGGGCTGCATCATGCTGCCTTACTGATGAGGGAGGCTAATCTCTCCCTCCTCTGACAATGTGTAGCATGCACAACCGTGTACACACACACACGCACACACACACACATACACAATCAAGTGCTACAGCACCAAAAAAACCTTGTTTTTTTAGAGTTGCTGGAACACCATTTGCATAATTGAGCAGGCCTCCTCTCCCCTGGTTGTTAAACAGATGACGGTGTTAAGACCAAGGGAGAGGAGGCAGACCTCATTACACACACACACAGACCTCATTATACACACACACACAGACCTCATTATACTCACACACACAGACCTCATTACACACACACACTCATTATACACACACACTCATTATACACACACACACACACTCATTATACACACACAGACCTCATTATATACCTCCATAGACAGTATACATCCATAGACTGTATGCATCCATAGACAGTATACATCCATAGACAGTATACATCCATAGACAGTATACCTGCATAGACAGTATACCTGCATAGACAGATGTTGTATGGTCCACAGCCAGAGACAGTGTGTATCAAGGCCCCAGGGCTGACCAGGGAGGGGGACAACACTGCGGTTTCGCAGCGGAGCAGCAAGCTGCATTAGACTGGTTATAAATCCCTGCTCTATAGGGCTCCCCTACCAACCCTACAGGACGCACACGCACACGCACACACACACACACACACACACATCTTGTAACAGTGTGTGTGTGTGTGTGTGTGTGTGTGTGCGA
>NC_137678.1:43011364-43048864 GCF_963989245.1 Nansenia antarctica
ACACACAGACACACTCTCAAATAGCCCTTGACCAAACCAGCTTCCTTCCTTCCGGCGACCACTGATCTAGTAGAGCGTGACAAGTGGAACAACCGACCCAGTGTTTCCCCTAGGTTTGCTGCCTTGGGGGGGTGGCATGGACCGTGGCATATATACTCTTATGAGGCGGCTTAATGTACAAGTTAGTACACCCCTGGACATGACGCCGTCGCTGGTATGTCGCAGGGTCTTACACACCCCCCCCCCCCCCCCCCCCCCCGAGGGGGTAAGACCCTGCGACATACCAGCGACATATATATATATATATATATATATATATATACTAAATAAAAATGTGCAAAACTCAAACGAAAATAGTGCAATAGATGAGGGTATTTTGGGGAACAAAAAAACACATTGTAAACCATAATGTCCATGAAACTAAAGCCCTTCATTACTGCTTTCTCACTTTTTGGAGATTGGAAGATTTTATTCAGGAATAAACATAATTGGAAAATCAATGATTATTGAAATACTGTAGTATACAGTAACAATACGTTCGTGGAAACACCACAAATCTACGGAACCACTTATTGAGGCATCACCCTGACGTGAAACATGGAAAAGCGGATCCGAAACAAGCCTCGCTGATAAAGTGGCAAGTGATTGTCAGGTGCGAGTCCATTGCTCTGGATGTCCAGCTGTCACACGTTATGGCAACTCTCTCTGCTGGCTGAAGTGAAGTTGCGATGTCACGTTTCACCTGCGCGGACATGTCTGGGTCACTTCACTCAACTGTTTGCGTGTCGGTAACACGTTGCGTGGTTCTAGTACACTGACGAGGCTTCAAAAGCCAGCATTTTCGACAACGCTGTACGGGCGTATATCCTTGCAAATAAAATTTGCTACAGCCTCTGTAATTTGTTGGGCACGCGGAGAATTTGACTGTAATTTGCAACCAAACGTCTGCCTTTAAGCCTGGTGGTGACTTGAGTGTCCCTGCCATCGCCATGTTTTTAGATTTTACAGTGTTGAGACCTCTCGTTGCGTGAGATATGAGATATGATAAATTCTTGTAGCGTGAGATCTGGCCACGAGATCTCGTTGCGGGTTGAAGCTGCAAGCAGGAAAATGCATGAAAGATCGATCTCGGGATTTATGAATCGATAATCGCTCATTCAATGAAGATCGATTCAGAATCGGGAAATCAATTTTTTGAACCCAGCCCTACCAACGAGCCTATGGGCTTGCCACTCGCCAGATTCAGGTTGGGTGCGTTTAAAAAACGTGGATATTTTAGCCTGCTTGTCGATGTTTGGCGTCTGTAGTAATTCCTCTTTCTTGGGGGGGCGGGTGGTTACGTTGGGGGGGCGGACCTATCCACTTCTTCTATCCACCAGTTCTCTCGAGGACAAGAGGACGAGAAGGGGGAGGAGGCCATCAGAGTAAGTGTTGGAACGGAGCCGTTTTAGCTTGTCCGTCGTATTTTCGGTGTGCGTGTCTCCTTCTCTCTCCTCCACTGCACTGATCTGAGAACCACAGGGATGGTTGAATGTGATGCTTACAGCACGAGGCTCTCTTTGTGTGTGTGTGTGTGTGGGGGGGGGGGGGGGGGGGGGGGGGCAGAGGCTGAGAAGCAGTGAGGTTCTACACAAAACGTCCAGCAGCTTTCTGGTCCAACCCAACCTAAGCTAACCTCCTCTCCTCTCCCTTCCTCCTCCCCTCCCCTCCTCTTCTCTCTCTCTCTCTCTCCCTTTCCTCCCCCTCTTCCTCTGCCGCCCTGGCACAGTGCCACAGGGAGCGAGGGAATGGAAACGGAACACAGGGGAAAGAAGAAAAAAGAAAGAAAATGGGACTGGAACAACATCACTGTCGCTCCCTCGCACTTCCTGTTTGGCCCCCCCCCTCGTGTAATTTCCTGTTTCTCTGTGTGTCGACTTTCCAACCAATCACCACGCCGGACATAATTCCACTCGGCCTTCCCCTACTATACAGTGTGTCCTGACACTCTTCAAATTTACCGGACCTTTCCTGTCCCCTCAGCCCTGTCCCCTCAGTCCTGTCCCCCCAGCCCTGTCCCTGTCCCCCCAGCCCTGTCCCTGTCCCCTCAGTCCCGTCCCCTCAGTCGCGTCCCCTCAGCCCTGTCCCCTCAGCCCTGTCCCCTCAGTCCTGTCCCCCCAGCCCTGTCCCCTCAGTCCTGTCCCCTCAGCCCTGTCTCTGTCCCCTCAGCCCCTGTCCCCTCAGCCCTGTCCCCTCAGTCCTGTCCCCCCAGCCCTGTCCCTGTCCCCTCAGTCCCGTCCCCTCAGTCCCGTCCCCTCAGCCCCGTCCCCTCAGCCCTGTCCCCTCAGCCCTGTCCCCCCAGCCCTGTCCCCCCAGCCCTGTCCCCTCAGCCCTGTCTCTGTCCCCTCAGTCCTGTCCCCTCAGCCCTGTCCCCTCAGCCCTGTCCCCTCAGCCCTGTCCCCTCAGCCCTGTCCCCTCGGCCCTGTGCCCTCAGTCCTGTCCCCTCAGTCCTGTCCCCTCAGCCCTGTCCCCTCAGCCCTGTCCCCTCAGCCCCGTCCCCTCAGCCCCGTCCCCTCAGCCCTGTCCCCTCAGTCCTGTCCCCTCAGCCCCGTCCCTGTCCCCTCAGCCCTGTCCCCTCAGCCCTGTCCCCTCAGCCCTGTCCCCTCAGCCCTGTCCCCTCAGCCCTGTCCCCTCAGCCCTGTCCCCTCAGTCCTGTCCCCTCAGCCCTGTCTCTGTCCCCTCAGCCTCTGTCCCCTCAGCCCCTGTCCCCTCAGCCCCGTCCCCTCAGCCTCTCCCAGGCAGGCAGAATGGGCCCCAGGCTCCCAGGCCTGTGGAGACTGTCTGCTGCTCACCGTTCCTCGGGGAGGTGAGACATTCTTGGACGGCGAGAGAGAGGGGGAGAGAAGAAGAGCTTCTATAGGCAGAGCAGAACAAACAGAGGTGTGTGTGTGTGTACGTGTGTGTGTGTGTGAGAGAATGCTACGGGTGTTGTTTACAAGGCAGTATTAAAGACAGCAGCTGGTGAGGCAGCGGTGGGTTGGGACGAGGGGAGAGGGGAGGGGAGTGGGGAGAGGGAGGGGGGGGGGGGAGAGGGGAGGCAGCCATGATGTACGTGGGCGGTCAGGGAGGGGAAGATGAACGACGCACGTCAAACACCCACCCCCCCCCCCCCGACTGCGGCATTAAGCGTGGGAGTTTACGGAAAAAAGGGCATCTGCGACTCTCTATCCGGGCGCGCTCACACACACGGCCCTTCATACATCACATGGTCGATAGGGGGGCTTGACATTGGTCGATAGGCTGCGGGTCGTTCGTCATCGGCTGACAGGTGACTGGTGCTCTGGTGAATGTGGCTCTGTGATGGTCAACAGGCTGTGTGTAGTTTGTCGTTGGCCATAGGGTGTGTGTGTGTGGTTTGTTATTGGTCATAGGGTGTGTGTGTGTGTTTTGTTATTGGTCATAGTGTGTGTGTGTGTGTTTTGTTATTGGTCATAGTGTGTGTGTGTGTGTATGATTTTGAAGAGACAGGGTGAGCTCTGGATATTTATGAGCAAGCTTGTACTCTGCAGTGAGCGCGTTTGTCGGCCTTTCTGTTTGCATCATCACACACACACACACACACACACACGCACACACACACACACACACACACACCCGCCCCCCCGCACACACACACACCACGACGTGTGCGGAATGAATGCTGCAGTATAGATTTACGATCCCTTAACCAAATACTGCATTTGCATCAACGGCCCGGCAACACAAGTGCTTCCATAAAGACACAACACACACGCTGTCACACGCTCCTCCGCTTGAACCGCCGCCATGTTTTAACAAGGCTGGCAGAGGGAACATGAACACAGATTGACCCCGGCGCTCTATTCAATAAACCGCCTCTTCACTTAACATTAAACATTAAAAACCCACAGCAGGGAGAGAGGAGCAGACAGGAGACCTGAAAGGCTCCACCTGTCCTTGAAAAACACACGCACACACACACACACACACACGCACGCACGCACGCGCACGCCACCTAAGTCCTTAATCAGTTGCGATCGATCCGCCCCAAAGTAGTCAACAACATTAACGATTGATGAGTGAAACTTTGGGAGCGGCGGGGGGGACGGCCCGGGGTAAACAGCTGCTCCGCTCGCCATGGCAACTAAATACAGGGGAGCCATGATAGGCTGACAAAGGCCCAGGAGGAAAACAGGGGCAACAACAGACCCTCTGTGTGTGTGTATGTGTGTGTGTCCAGGAAAGTGGGTGTGTATCTTTCAGTTAGCGACCGAGTGTGTGTGTGTGTGTGTAGGGAAAGGGTGTGTGTGTGTGCACCTTTTTAGCGAGCGAGCGTGTGTATGTGTGTGTCTCGGAAGTGCATATGTGCTTATATATGTGGTCCCCTCCCCTGCTCCACTGGTGGCTGTGCGATACCCTGAGGGTAGCTGTGTGGATCCATTTCCTCCTGCTGGAGTGTTTACTGGGAGATGTAATCATATTCCTGCGAGGCTTCCTTCCTCTCCGGCCCTGACACACAGACAGGGATCACGGGGGCAGCCGCCATGTCAGCTACAAGGGTGGTGGGGGGGGTGGGGGGGGGAGGCACAGGGCACAGCATCCCCATGCCTGTGTGGAACACAGGGTTCCAGATGAGAAGGGAGAGAGAGAGAGAATATGCTGGATGGCCACATTCCACATGGAGAACTGGCATCACATCACACATTCCACAGGGCCTCTCTCTGCAAAAACCTTCTTCAATAAGAAAGAAAGGGCCGAGTGTGTCTTGGGAGGTACATACACACACACACACACACACACACACACACACACACACACAACGAGGGGGGGGGGGGGGAAGAGAGAGAGAGAGACAGAGAGAGACAGAGAGAGACAGAGAGAGAGACAGAGAGAGACAGAGAGAGAGACAGAGAGAGAGACAGAGAGAGAGACAGAGAGAGAGAGACAGAGAGACAGAGAGAGAGAGAGACAGAGAGAGACAGAGACAGAGAGAGAGACAGAGAGAGAGACAGAGAGAGAGAGAGACAGAGAGAGAGAGACAGAGAGAGAAAGCCTGGCCACTAGGGGTGCAACGGTTCAGTTGGCCCACGGTTCGGTACGGTTCGGTATTTTGGGCCACGGTTTTCGGTACGGTTCGGTTCAGAAACAAATGCTACTATTTATTTACAAACTGTTACTTTACTTTATTTTGCTTATACATAATATGGAACTTTAACATACACATGTATATGTTATGTATATAATGTATATATAATTGTATATAAACAAAAAACACTTTCAAATGTCCAAAAATAAATAAACACTTTCGAAAGTAAAAGTGCACTTTAGCCTTGACAGCTGGTAGCCCGTATACAAACAGGAGGAAAACAAATTCACACTACAAAAGTAACACTTTCCACATAGCGTTCCAACATGTCATGTGTTGTATTCCAACGAGTTGCGACATCGTGGATTAATTTGTGTTTTGGTAAGTCTAACATATCTAACATATTGTCAGAATATGGTGGGCTGTGGTGCTTTTGTGGAAGAAAGTGACTGCATGTCTGATCTTACCCAGGAGGCGGGACACCGGGGTTATTGCCACTGCCTTCTTGGCGGCGAGATTTACGACGTGCGCAAAGCAGCCGATCTGTGGCCCCAGTCCACCAGCTTCATGGATCGCATTTACGATATTTGCTGCGTTGTCTGTTGTTACGGGAATTGTTATGTTTGGCCTCTCCAACTTCCACTCAGTCACTGCATTTGTTAGTTCCTCTGCCAGGTGCGCGCTGGTATGGCTTTCGTATAGTGGACGAGTTTGCAGTACTGTGCTCTTCATCTCCCAATCCGGTGACATGTAGTGGACCGTGACAGTGAGGTAACTCTCCGTTGCCCGGGAGGTCCAACCCTCCGTAGTCAGTGCAAAGCTCTGTGTTTTTGCCAAATCGTCTTCAATGCCTCTGCGCGTTGTTTGGTAAATACCGGGGATTATTTTGGTGCTGAATGATGTACGGGAGGGGACACTGTAACGGGGCTCGAGAGTTTTTATCAGATTTCGAAAACCCAAATCTCCAACCACCGAAAAGGGCTGCAAATCCTTTGCAATGAACATCCCCACTGCATTGGTTATTTTTTTGTGTTTCTCTGAAGTGGTAGTGTACGTCTGTCCGAACGCATCAGAGAGAGACTGCTGTCTGCTCACTGACGCTGCCTGACTGGCTTTCCTGCTCCCAGTCAGTGTTATCGTTGAGTGGTAGCGGCGAATATGCTGGTTCATGTTAGAGGTGCAACCATTTGCATATGGCACACGCTTTAAGCAGAGCTTGCAGACAGTAATATTTCTGTCCACTGTTTCCCCCCCCTTATTGTCGTATTCAACGGGAAAAGCGAAATGACCCCACACCGCAGACTTGTAGGAATCCGGGGCTTCCTCAAACTGTTGCGGCGCTCTCAGAGCTAATTTAAACCGAAAACCGTCACGGTTCACTAGTGAATTGAGCCGTGGAACGCAAACCGTACCGTCCGTAAAAAAACCGAGAACCGTTGCACCCCTACTGGCCACTGAAGTGGGCGAAGGAGAGTAGGTTCCGTTGTGAAAAAAGAACAGAGTTTTGGGGCTTCACAGGGGAGGAACTGAGATCACAGGATAGCAGAGAGAATACTGCAGCCTACAGCTGTAGGACGACCGTGACCACGGATACCAACGCTCACTCATCATCACAAACCCAACTACTACTTTGCTACGGCCATGAAGACACACTGTGCAGCAGAACCACTGTACTAAAACCTGCGCACGCGCAGACACACGCAGACACACACACACACACACACACACTGCAGACACACACACACACACACACACACACACTAAACTTCAGCTGTGCCACACCATAGATATAAATCATTTCAGCCTAGTTTTAGGCTACGACTACAGTCGTAAAGCTGTCTCGCCCGTCAGAATTAACGTCTTTGTTTTCTAGGCAGATAAATAACGACACGTTCTGTCCTAGAAAAACCACAGGTCCCAACCCCTACTGTACTGTACACACACCATACTGTACACACACCATACTGTACACACACCATACTGTACACACCGTCACCGTGTGTTCAAACTCACTTCACACAACAACACGTTCAGGTGGACACCTTGCGAGGACTAAACTGGTCCAACCTGTACCGCACGCACGCACGCGCCTTGTCCTCCCCCCCACCCCCTCCCCCCCTCCCCCCCCCCCCCACCGGGCACCTGCAACGGAACAAACAAAACACCAATCATTCCAGTAACTAGCCTTGAGTCAGTCTAGAGGAGTTTCGCTTGTTCTAGAACAGACACGGTCCTACCGGGAAGAACCCAGAGGGACGTTAGCGTCGAGCCTGGCCTCTCGTCTGAGACAGACTGCCATATCGCGTTAGCCTGTTAGCCTGTTAGAGCATACTAGGTCCAAGAATTATCCGATTATGTCCGTTTCGGGCCTCATTTTTAGGGACCTGCATTAGCGTTAACTTCCTCATTCTGCCAAACCAGAAGTCCAGACTGTGTTAGCATAATTGGCGCGTCGTGACCTGTTGTGCTTCGGGGCGGGCTAGCGTGGACGAGCGCTCTGCCAGACGGCGGCTAAGGGGCGAGCTGCTCTGTCTGTCTGTCTGCGTCTCCCAGGCCCGGCAGATGGAAGCCAGATGAGGCTTTTGGAGTGGGGAGATAATTACCCTGCCTGCACCGCGCCCTAGCCACCGTGTGCCCAGCACGCTACCGAAACGCCATCCGTTTCCCCCCCCCCTCTGACAGGGGGAGAGAGAGAGAGGGAGGAAAGACCAGGTGCGCGTGTGTGCGGGGGGAGGAGAGAGAGAGAGAGAGAGAGAGAGAGAGAGAAAGAGAGAAAGAGAGAGAGAGAGAGAGAGAGAGAGAGAGAGGGAGGAAAGACCAGGTGCGTGTGTGTGCGGGGGGAGGAGAGAGAGAGAGAGAGAGAGAGAGAGAGAGAGAGACAGAGAGAGAGAGAAAGAGAGAGAGAGAGAGGCGGGTGAAAAGGGGGGAGAGCTGAGGGCAGGTGATAGATTGAAAGATAACACACACCCACACACAAGTAACACACTCTGGTGAGAGACAGACATGAGTGAAATCCACTCCACACACAGTCCCCTCTGACCTCTCCTCTGTTCTGCGGCCAAGGGCCTGCCTGCAGCTTTGTTTATTCCACACCACGGAAACATGTTACATGAGCAGCAGCAGGCCTCCCTCTCCCTCTATCAGTCAGCCATCTCTCCTCCTCTCCTCTCCTCTCAATCTCCACATCCCACGCACGTGAAAGTGTGTAAAACGCTACCGACCGCCAAGCTCTAGCCATACCGGATCTACACCGCCCTCCTCCAATTGGCTGAAAGACACCCCCCCCCTCCTCTCTCCCTCCCTCCCTCCCTCCCCTCTGATACCCAGAAAATCGCTCCATCCGGAATGAATCATCCGCCCTCATTAGCTGACTCGTTTCGGAGATCAAACCCCCCCCCCCCCCCCGACGGGGTTAGCAGGGTGGGGGGGGGGGGGGCGGGGGTAATTTAAGATAATTAGCTCGGGATAACAACATCAACCAGAGGCGAGCGATCGAGGGAGAAGAGAGAGAGAGAGTTTACCGGGGGTGGGGGATGAGACGTAAATAATAAAGCCTTTCTACCAAACGCCATTATCCCTTCATGCCTACTAAGCACATTGGGGGGGTGGTAGAAAGTAGAAAACACTACATGACCATATCAGCTTCTCCTATGGGGGGGGAGGCTCCAGTAGGGGTGTTCTTTAAGTGGTTCAGCTTGTTTGGAGTTGTTGTTGTTGTTGTTGTTGTTGTTATGATGCGGGCTGCCTCCGCTGAGCCTCTATTTGCGGTGTGACTGAAGTGTGGAGATCAAAGCAGGGGGAGTCTTTTGTTGCTGCTGTTATCAGAGCATCAGAAAGCGGGATGACGTGGTGGTCTGTGTGTGTGTGTGTGTGTGTGTGTGTGTGTATGTGGGACCTGAGCACGGAACGTGAAGACAGTGACGCACGCACACGCTCTCACACACACACTGCACTGTTCTGTTCTGATAAACAATATTGAGGCGCGCACACACATACGATCCCCCCCCCCCCTCCTGTAACCCTAATGGTTCAGTGTTGGAGTAGAGAGAGAGCTGTGGTCAGATAAAAACCCTGCTAACCACCCAGCCTCTCCTGGCAAGCCTCTCTCTCCGCGCTGCGCCCATCAATCACATTTCATTCAGCACTCAAAATCAATCAAATCACTTATGTACCACAAACACTGAGTCCCACACACACACACACACACACACACACACACACACTTGTTTATGGTTGGGGGGGGGGGGGGTGAGGCATCAAGAAGGGAAAAAAAGGCAGTAATCGGGTTAAATATCTCAGCACTCCCCTCTCTCCGCAGCATCTGGCTAATCCAATCAGCGCGCAGTAAACACCTCACATGCACAGGGTTGCCCCGGTAACCTACTCCCAACCCTCTGAGAGAGAGAGAGAGAGAGAGAGAGAGAGAGAGAGAGACCTACAGCCTAGTCAGTCAGAGAGCACTGCAGAGAGAGAGAGAGAGAGAGAGAGAGAGAGAGAGACGGAACTGACACGGTGGAGAGAGACTATTAGGGACGGAAAAAACAGCAGTGACCGGCATGTGTAAACCTGCCGTGTTGTACGTGGGATGAGAGAAGGTGCCGGAAACAGGTCATGTGGATGAGAGAAGGTCCCTTTTAACTCCGTATCCGCCATACAACGGCCGCGGAACCTACCCCAGATCACTCTGACAGATCTTTCGTACCTGTAACCAACCACACACTTAACCGCACGCACAAACGGGGAAAAAAAAAGACGGACACACCCAAAAGCTCATAATTATCGCTCCGTGCTCTGTCGAGACATCCGTGAGTCCAGACGTGTGTGTACGGTCTGCAGACGCAGGCTTTAGCAGGATCCTGACTAACACACGCAGGGACGGGAGGGGGGGAGGGGGGGTGGATGAGTCACCGGCCCGCTGGTTCCTGTGGAGGCAGCAGGAACAGGACCTCCAGGCCCAGACAGATACATCGTCATCCCATACAGAGATAGCCAGAGTGCAGCTGCGCGCACACGCACACACACACACACACACGAACGGGCACACAAACGAATGATCACACACAAACGCGCACGCACAAACGCGTGCACACACGCGCACACACACACACAGTTGATGGAGTGCACACTCCACAACATCCCCATTCCCCTTCCCATCATGCTTTGCAGTGTTTGATTGATAGGAAACCGTTCCGTGGTGATGGGCAGCAGCAATCCGTGTGATGGTTATTGGGTTAACGCCTCACCACACAGCACTGATAGGCCACCCTCACACACCCTCACACACCCTCACACACACCCAAGACACAATCCCTGGTCCACCATCTTGGAGCAGCCCTGACCCCTTATCGGCTGTGGGTGGCTGTGTGAATGTGTCAGGGGGAAGGGATTAGGGGGGGTTGAGTGGGGGTGGGGTTAAGGGGTAGGGTACTTACTCATGGTGGGAGGCCGGGGGTGGGGGGCAGGGCGGGGCCCGGGGTGTTGGGCAGGTGAGGTTGTTCTCCACAGGGTCCGGCCTCGAGGCACTCATGACCTGCGGGGGTGGAGGAGAGGACAGAGGGTTACTATGGAAACCTGAGGAACACCTCCACTAAAAACCCCTAGACTCACACAGCGTCAGCTTCATCACGGTGACACGCCATCGACGACGGAGAAGACATACTGATCATAAATAGCGTCGTTATGACCGCCGTTCCTATGAGAAATCCTATTACGACTGCATCATTGATCGCATGATGGGGAACATTACATCATCCCCCTGTCCCACATGGTACATCATCATCATCATCATCCTGTATGTCGTGCTTCCCAACACACACTCACACACACACACGTACACACACACACTCTCTATCTCTGATGTGGGTGATTAGAGACGTTGGCATGTTCATTAGCGTTTCCATTAAGCTCCTAATGGCAGGGGTGCAGTACGAATGACCAGGCGTGGAACTGGATGTGTCTGTGTGTGTCTGTGTGTGTGTGTCAGCATGTATAAGACGAGCCAGCCACTGCACTAAATAACCGTAATCTGATGATGGTGCCGGGGCGGTATTCTGCTGTGGTCCGGTAATAACGTGTAATTTGATCGCTCTGCAGATGCATGTAATGGAGGGCGGTGGGGGTTGGGGATGAGGGGGGGTGTATGGGGGGGGGGGGGAATGAACTGGTCCATGTTGCCATGAAACAACAGTTCAGATGCCTGAGGGACAGCTCTCTCTGCTGCCACAGGTTCAGCACAGGTCAGCACAACACTTAATGAGGCGGAAGACAAAAACAAGACGAAACAAAAACGGAAACAGTCTTGAATCACATTCACCCTCATCTGCCTCAGTCTCAAACACGCAAACAAACAGAGAACATTTTGGAATCTGAGAGTGTAATAACCTTGTCCCGACAGGCTATTTTGCACAGCGCATAGATAGATAGATAGATAGATAGATAGATAGATAGATAGAGAGATAGAGAGATAGAGAGACAGAGAGACAGATACTTTATTGATCCTTGAGGGGATATATTCAGGCGTTACAGCAGCTTAAGACCACAAAACAACAACAAAATAAAATGACAAGTGAATAATAGGCTAAAATAAAATAGATACAAATACAAAATAAAGACAGACCAATAGGATAAGATTGAGCCTAGCATCCTCCAGCCTGACTCTGATCACCCAGATCCAGCCAGCCGGAGTAGGAGTTGTGCAGTGTTATTGCGGCAGGCAGGAAATAGCTTTAATATCTTCCATATAAGCTTGAAATAATTATAACAACAACAACAACAACAACAACTCAAACCTGGCCTTGGTGGAAGTTAATTGATTGAGCATGTCGTTATTCAAATGCCTCGAATCACCCAACTGTTGCGATGAATGCAAGGTATTCCTATTTTGCATTGAGTAAGACCTGTGTGTGTGTGTATGCGCGTGCGTCTCTGTCTTCACGTTCTGTGCTCAAGGCTCAAGTGGGACGCGTTGGTCCACCAGATCTTCCGAGCATCTTCGGAGGAAGTGTCTGGGAACTAAGAGAGTCTATGATGAGTCATAGCCGTCAAGTCGAGCCGTTTTGCACTGTGTCTTGAGACTGCGGGTCGATTCAGAGTCTAACGAGTCTAATGAGACTGCAGGTACATTAGAGGCTAATGACTCGCCTTCTTCCCCCTCTGACGCGGTTGATTCATCCACCTAAATGACTCATGCGTGCTGCTTACACCTACCCGCTCCCAGGGTTCCCCACACCTTCTGAAACATCCAATCCAAGCACCTTTTCAAGGACTTTCAAGACTCAATTCCCTCAAATTCAAGGACCCGACACGGCATAGTTTGAGACCGAACTAGATGAGAATTGATATAATAGGAACTCTTTTTTTTCTCAAATTCACTAACTTTCAAGGATTTGAAGGCCCCGTGGGAACCCTGACAGTCCTGTCAGAGCCTTGCTGGTCCAGAAGACCCTGGTGGGCCGGGCCTGGTGTAAGGAGTGGGTTATATGTCCCGAGAGTGGAGGCTGCCTGAGAGTCTTAGCCTTAAGGCTGTGGATTAGTCAGACCATATGTTCACCTCTGCCCTGATCCTGGACACAGCCAATCAACAGCATCGGGGGCCAGACCCAACGACGAGACAGACCATCAACAAGTGGAGGATTGAGGCTACAGAGGCGAACCAAAAAAAGCCTGTACTGAATTATGGGGTCTGCAGTATCTCTGCATGGGGGAATGAGGTCATGGATGGAGGAGCTTTGGGGTGCCACGCTGGGGTCAGGGGTCACCTGTGAGGGAGCTGGGGTTGGGGTGAGGGGCAGCGATCAGTCGATGGACCCCCCCCCCTTCTTCTCTCCCAAGGACTGAGAGAGACGCTCTGCCAGAGATGACAACACATCACCTGGCTGGCTCTGTCGAAAGCAGAGTCTGTCCGCGCACACACACACACACACACACACACACACACACACACACACACACATCTGGTGCGTACTGTGTGTGGGCTGGCTACTCCAAGGCCGGGCAGAGAAGGCGGACAGATCACCGTGCCAGCGGGCATGAGCACCCGCCAGAGACTGGCACCCATCTCTCTGGGACAGAGCCTGGACAGGAGCAGAGGAATGCAACAATACTGCCCTTTCCACTGTGTGTTTGGGAGGTGGGGTGTGTGGTGAGTGTGAGTGTGTGTGCGTGTGTATAGCGCACAGCTCTTTTGTGTTTTATTTAAAAACCATCAGAGTAAGTTGACCTGTGTGTGTGTGTGTGTGTGTGTGTGTGTGTGTGTGTGTGTGTGTGTGTGTGTGTGTGTGTGGGAAACCGAATACTCCTCCCACTCAGTGCCCACAGCAGCATATTGTGGACTGTGTGTGTGTATATATGAGAGAGAGAGAGAGAGAGAGAGGGGGGGGGAATAAAGAAAGAAACTGAGAGACAATCCCAGTTGCTATGCTACGGAAGCCCAGCTGGGGCCTGTTTTTGAGGCAAAGTCAAAGAAAAGCCCTCCAATAACACAAGACACTTCCCAGCCTGACAAACAGACTGCTCTTTCAGAAAGAGCAACCGGCACAAACTCCATCTCTCTCTGTCCCTGGAGAAGCTTCACTGTAGAAGAGGCAAGAAGACCACTCTTTGTATCCACTGCGTGCAGACGCTATGAGGAAAAGTGTGTGTATGTGTGTGTGTGAGAGAGAGAGAGAGAGGGGGAGAGGAGGGGCAGATGATAGGGGAGAGGAGATGAGCTAATGTGTGGCTGCTGACCCTGGCTACTGCAGGGCAGCTCGGTTTCCTCGCTGTCAGGACGCCAGGCGCACAGATTCATTGCATTGTCCAATTCAAGAGAAAAACTATGAAAGGGGAACATGTTTGAAACGGCACCATGTTAGCATGCACGACACCAGCATCTGCTAAAAAAACAGCTCACTATGTTGGTCTATATAGAAATAATCTCCTCAATACAATGTTTGACAAAATGCTCCTTTACTAAAAAAAAAAAACCTGAAACTTTCCTAACATACTGCTAAACTTTGTCTGCCCTGAGTGATTGCTATTCACATGGATTCACAGGATAACCACGGAGGGGAATTCCTGCCAGACTACTTTGGCTGTCAAAATCTCTCGCTACAATACTATGTCTGAGTCAGTAAGCAGCAACATTTGGTATGTAAAAAAGTAAACCGGAGGTTGTAAGATGTGAGCTGTTTGCAAATGGCGTCTGTTTGATGGTAGGAGCTGTCACAGGTACGCTGCAGGCACATTCATTCACTGGCATATCAGCCCAGTAGAGCTCTCAGGTCTTCTGACACTGGCTTTCTCTGTGCACCACATGAATGAATGAATGAATGGTCTTTATTGTCATTGATATAGTACAGGTACCAAACAACGAAATTTAGGAGGGGGGGCTCCCCTGGTGCTAGGAAAAAAATACTAAAAACAAGAAGGGAAAGGAGCTGGTTTACATAAATAAAGGCTATGTACACTATCCACTATACTATACTATACAAATAAAACACTGTGCTGTACTCTATGCTATGCTATACCTATTCTAACATTTCATATCTCTGAACCTTATGTACCACATGTACAAAATAAGAGATCTGGTGAGGCTGCGTTCTCATTTTATGCACCCAGATTGTGGAACGCACTGCCAGTTTAACATTAGGGATGCAACCTCAGCAAATTATGTCCAAGTCTGGACTAAAAACCCATCTTTTTAATATTGCCTTTAAATGACTAAATCGTTAAATGATGATTCTAGAACGATTGGAGCACTTTGAGTTCGCAGGAAGGAGACGCGCTATACAAATAAAAAGTTATTCTTGTTATTATTATTCCGCATCGGGTGGGCAGAGAACAGAGAACAGAGACGCAAGCCGATGTGAGGAGGGTTGACCGCGAGGAGAAATGCGATACTAGGCGAAAAAACGCGGCCAGCAAACCAGTGATCCAATGGATCATATTAATATACCTCTGATAACGCGTAGTACCTAATATTCAGAGTCTGACCCCCCATCACAAAATGCACCGGTGTCTTTTTCACCATAGTAAACCAACCCGGCCACTGTTTGGACGTTGCTGTATCGTGACGTTAGAATCATAAGGTTCTATCTCCATTTTTGTCAAAATTGAGTTTTTTTTACATAATCTGATCCATTAGATGTTTATTAATGCCTGTGTGGTGTTATTTTTTAAATGTTGACATTTTTGAGGTAGTAAATCATAAAATACAAAGGTTCCATCTCACAGAACATAATGGAATGTAAAAACTTTGACGCTCAATATCTCTGAACTGCCCTAAACGGAGATAGAACCTGATCATTCTAAGCTCACGGTATGGTAACTGGGTGATTTGTTGTTCTCACACTGGGTGGCCAGGCAGGCAGGTATATAGTAGGCGGAAACTTTCCTTCGTTGGTGGCATAATAAAAAATGCATCGGCTCCCGAGAATGTATCACCATGCATCAATGCTACAACGTATATAGCCTAAACCAGTGTTCAGAGCAGACCTACATTGTGTCCCGGGACAGTGTTTTCGAGCCGCAGAGCAACGAACGTGTTAAGCCGCATTATCCCGCAACGGGACAGGACTGTGGCACTGCTCCAAAGGGAACTCTGGTAGCCTCTCTCCTTCTACCGTGCTACGCTAGCACCCCGACGCTGTAAATAAGACTATTCGATCACCCTATTCACCCAGTAAGAACACACAAGCACAGACACCCCCTTTACGCTCCACGTATCATTCAATAACTTTCCAATTAAAGAGCGTTTCGTTCTTACAATGATCCCCTTCAATCAATTACAGGGAGAAATTCGGAAAGCCACACGCGCACGTCAGGGTGAGCGACAGGGCGGCGCGACCAATCGGCACGTCGGAACGTGGGGTCCGCGACCAATAGGAGGGCTTGATTAGTGTTTCTAGCATAGTCTGTCAACATCGATTGTGCTGCGGGAGGCCGTCTGGGGGGTTTGGCTAGGTAAGGTAGGCCTCGGAAGAATCGAAATAAGAATAAGTTTGGGGGCTATAAAAACATTATTCCCCAGTGTAAAACAAAGCAGCGCGAATAAGACGAAATACTGAGTCGCCCCGGGCGAGCACGACAATATCCAGGCACGTGTCCGAGTTTCATCGCGTAGGACACTTTCAAAGCCCGCAGTCCGCGTAGCGCTATTTAGCCAGAGCAGCACTGACAGATGCATATCGCATATGAAGTTGACAAGTTCTATCTCCCCCCCCCAAAAAAAAATCAACGATCAGAAAGGACAGGTTTATTTACCTTGCTCTAAGCTCGACGTGTCTGCCTCTCGATCACATCGCAGCCAGTGTTCTCCCAGCCAAACTACGGTAGAAACAGTCCATTGTCCCGTACCAGGAAGTCAGAGTCTCTTCCTTGCAGAGCAGAACACTTCTCTAACTCGGTGTGGGTTTAAACCCCTGCAGGGCGCTGGGCGGTGATCGATCCCTCTCCAGGTAGTACAGACGGGCTTATCTCCCCGGCCATGTTGGATCACAAACGAGGTTGCGGCACTTTGAGTTTCAAATAGGTAGGAAGTAGGAACTAGAAAAATGCCCTCTAGTTGTCACTTGAGTCTTTATTTAATATGACAGAACTATGATGACAACCACATTTCGTTGTATGGTACCTGTACTGTATTAATGACAATAAAGACCATTCATTCATTCATGACTACAGTACAGGCCAAAAGTTTGGACACACCTTCTCATTCAATGCGTTTCCTTTATTTTCATGACTATTTGGTACATTGTAGATTCTCACTGAAGGCATCAAAACTATGAATGAACACATAGGAATTATGTATTTAACAATAACGTGTGAAATAACTCTGATAAAATAAATATGTCTTATATTTTAGATTCCTCAAAGTAGCCACCCTTTGCTTTTTTGTTGTTAATAAAATATATAATAATAATATTAAATATAATATGTGTTAATAATAATATGTTATTATATATATATATAATATTATTATTATATATTTGATTAACATTTAAAAAAATATATTTTATTAACAACAAAAAAGCAAAGGGTGGCTACTTTGAGGAATCTAAAATCTAAGACATATTTAGAGTTATTTCACACTTTTTTGTTAAGTACATCATTCCACATGTGTTCATTCATAGTTTTGATGCCTTCAGTGAGAATCTACAATGTACCAAATAGTCATGAAAATAAAGGAAACGCATTGAATGAGAAGGTGTGTCCAAACTTTTGGCCTGTACTGTATATTCATAGTCTTTAGGCTATGCATCTTGAGAATACCAGTTACTAAAGATCCAATCATGAATAAAGCGCGCACCCAAGAACAATGTCCAAGTAGTAATTCATTAGGCTGGCTTATCGTACTTAATGAATGCTTTATAAAGCATAACAACAATAAGTCAGATCAGATATAATTCGAGTGAGAGTTTTTAACAGTATGTTTTACTACTTTACTTCACAGAATAACCGACAACTTCTGAGAACGATAGATCTTACCAGCATCTCATAACAACTTACCGTTAAATGTTGAAGAACACAGATATTCCTCAGACTACTCTGAAGATCTCTGCAACATACTGCTCTTTATCTCAGTCGGCCGTCGACAAAACCAACCAACTTCTGATTTATCCATCAGTGAGAAGTATCAACTGTGTTATGCTTGGCTGCTCTCAGGCTTGTTTCACAGCCAAAGTCAATCCTCCACTGGTTAATTATCTGCTTTCTGGATTTATATTTTTATACATGCCACCCTCTGAGAGAACAACATAAAACTTTATTTATAGAGGGGACAGTCTGATAAAGGCCCTGTGCAGATTATCAGATCTATAAATCACCTGAACTTTCAAATAACTCACAAACAGATCCATATGATACGAGGATCATTTAAGGCCTCCACACTACATTCAGACTGGCCCTATTCCACCCACAGATACATGTGACATATGATCATTGCATTTTCCAGGTAACAAATAGCCTAAAACGAACACAAACTAGTTGAACCTGAAAATCAGCTCGTGTCCTAGTTCACAGTTACCCACTTTTCAAAACAGACACGTCGTTTACGCAAACACCATTTAAGTGCAGTGCAATACTCATTCTCCAGTCCTGCTGCATGTTCCCTGTTCAGTGTACACCCATTCACAGTGGCCCCTATGCATTGTGTTCAAATAGAAACCTGCCCCCTACAGACCATAAACACCACAGTAATGTGGCCCCCAGTCATCATATACAAATGAAAGACGTCTATGTCTAAGTGTGGAGGGAAAAACAAGACACAATCAATAGGTAATGAAAAGGCTTGGCGTTCATTACCCCTCCGTCTGTACCAATTTCACACGTCTGGATCCAATCCCGAAAAACATGGCGACAATCTAGCCAAGTCATTTATTGATGTGTTCACTCAATTGTATGTACTTTATGCTATTTGTTGTGTTCAATTGTTGAGTATACGTCTGGCAGCATTAATGGCCCGCAGCCCCCATTCGATTAGAGAATAAGTTAGCGGAGCAGCACACGAGAGAACTCACAGATAACACAATTCCACTCGACTAGATGCAGGAATCAATAAGCCCTTTTACGATACAGGACGCCCCTGTTCTTATTGCAGGCAGCAGCGTCGCCTCTGAACAGTTATGGGGTTGAGTCACAGCTAGTAATCAGTTGACAACAGTGTAATCTATTTGATGTATCTCACACCGCCACAGACCTGTGTCAGTTACCTTGTTAGCGTCACGCGTTACAGCCCATTTGTCATATTAATGTCACACCTGGCGACGTGGCAGTGGTGATGAGAGTGACACTCCTGCAGTTCTCCCGCTGTGTGTGTTGATTTCATGGCCTATTAGATCTGTGATTGCGGCGGTGGCGCCTGCAGAGCAATTCTGCCCCAGAAGCACCAAACCCAAGAGAACAACATAGTGTTTGATTACTCCCACACCATTGTATGTTCAGCCTGTTATGTATTTCAACTTGTTTGAAACAAAATAGGAACGTAAAACATCATCAAATATGATGATACGCGTTGCATGAATTATAAAATCCAATCATATTCTGATCTGACTATACACTCATAGAGGGGGAAAAAAAGAAGGTTTGACTCGGAATGACAAAGCTGTCTCTGTAGGAGAATCCTTTGAAGTGCCAAACCTAGGATTCTACATGGAACCAAAAAAGGTTTTTCAAGGGTTTCTTCTACCAGGACTGCTGAAGAAACCTTTTCTAAGAGTCTGTCTATGAAGTCCTGGTGGACACTGAAGCAATATCACACGAGAGGGAGTGTGTTATACTGAATATCAGCACGGCTGTGATTCGGTCGTAGGTACGAGGCCCTAACAGCACAACCTCGAGTGTGATATTGCTTTTATACAACAGTTCTACAGCGCGATTTATTAGTTAACAGTAATAAGCGACAACAGATTATGATTTGTTTGTTTAAATAAATCATAAAAATAAACAAAAAATAGTTCCGCAACTGAACTTCAAATGGACTGTTGCCTAGTAACGTGAACACAAACAAGTAGTCTAATTAACGGTCATTTAGTAGAACACCTGTGCGGCGGAGTGATACATAATAGTTAAAAGTCCCAGTGCTGTTATACTGTATATCAGCACTCATGGAATGCCTCTTGTCCAATCAAATAACTTGGTCGGAACTAACTGTTGTATAAAGAGGGATAAAGGTTTCCGGTAAACAACCCAAGTTTGCCTTCCCAGCAGGGACAGGTGGAGGCACCACCAATGCCTCCATCCTAATTCCCCCTCTCTCACATGGATCCATAGGGTTAACATGGAGTCTCTCAGTGTGAGCCAGGGATCAAACACCCCTGAGGAACCCAGGCTTCATCCCTAACTGGAGAGCCTGCTGAGAGCCGGCCCTAGCAGGACACAGAGTGTGAATCCTGGACCCTGGACACATACTGTGTTGCATTCATAGAGCTCTAAGTCAATTAAATGGCATGCACATTCCACACCTGATCCACCAGTAATGAGTACCAGGCCTTGCTTCGGGGACCTACATTTGTAAAAAAAAAAAAAAAGTGTTGTTTGTTGTTGATTATGTTATTGATTATCTGGTGGTGTTTAAGGTAGTTATTATTATTATTATTATTATTATTATTATTATTATTATCCTTATGTATTGTTTTATCCACTGTTGTCCTCCTACTCTAGTTTCGTTCTTGCTTACTGTTGTGGTTGTTTCCCTGTCCTTCTCGTTGTCTTGTCTGTCAGTCTGTTGGTTGATTGTTTGTCTTGTATAAGTGTAGTCCCCCTTTCCATCCTCCCCTTTCCCTCCCACACTGACCTCCCCATTATCCCCCCACCCCCACTCTCCCCTTGAACCCCCTTCCCTCCTTCCCCCCACCACCCCCCCCCCCATCCCTCCCATCCCTCCCACTTCCATCCCTCCCCATCCCTGGTCTCCCCCCCTCTCCCCACCCTTCATCTTAAATATATCAAAATAAATAAATAAAAGTACTATGGTCCCCCATTCTGGGGGGGTGGAGGTAAGGGCCTTATGCCCGGGGATTTTTTTTTTTTTTTTTTTTTTAATGGGTTCATTAGGTTCATAGGACCGTCTATACAAAATATGTTACAGTAGGCACTCATTGTACTGTAACACTCTTTGGGGGAATGTGTCAGATAAATATATAGGCATATATTATTGTTATATCTAACTAAGTATGGGTGCCATGCATATCAGCTATATGTTACACTATCTGATGTAAAAAAACGACTAAAAAGAGCAACTAAACAAATAGTATCATACGTTCCTGGGGGTTCCCATCACCAACGACCTCACCTGGGATGAACACACCAACCGGGTGGTGAAAAAAGCACAATGTCGCCTCTTTCATCTTAGGCGGCGTAATAAGTTGGGCTTAGGTCCTAGGATCCTAGAGGCCTTCTTCAGAGGCACAACCCAGAGCATCCTGACGGGATGCAATCACTCCCTGATGCCCCAAACCACAAAACACTGCAAAGGGTAGTGAGGACAGCTGAGAAGTTCAGCGGATGTGAGCTTCCCCCCATGGGTCCCCCAGGACACCTACTAGGACCCTAGCCACCCCAATCAGAAAGTGTTCGAGGTATTGCCGTTGGGGAAACGGTACCGAAGCCTCAGGGCTAAAACCCAGAGGCTGACAAACAGCAAACAATCCCCCAAGCAATCAGGCTCCTGTAGAAACACACTGGAAGAAAACAAAAGACTGCCACCCCCCAAACCAACCCCACACATACTACAATAATGAACATGTTGCATTATTATAACTACTTGCACACTACTGGATTAGTTGTATACCACTGGACTACTTAACTACCGTAATGTATTATATTACATTTTGTATCATCGTGCTTTGCACAGCATATTTGCACTATTGAAGCCACTGTAAAACCATCACTTTATTACTTAACCCTATCAATGTAGGGTTACATATTTTACATATTTACATTACTTATTATTATTATTATTATGTTTTTGTATCTGAATGCTGCAATGCCAATGTTGAGGAACCAAAGCCAAAGAATTGTACTCTTGTGTACAGTGAGATGTAATAAAAGCGATTCTGACGTGTTGATGCGACTGTTAATTGAAAATCATGCTATTCCCCCTGTAGTCACAAGATGGCAGCAGAGTACTGCCTAAAGCTTTAACAACGTGGGAGGCCTTTCAAAATGTTAAATCTTGGATTAGTACATACATTTTCAGACTAACAATTAATCATAGCCGTTGATTCTTGAAGATAACTAAATGCCCCATGAACTTAGTTCAACTGTCTTACCCCATTTTTAGAACCCAAAATAAGCTTGTTTTACTCCATTGTTAATAAACAATGTTATTGTAACCAAACACTGTATAGCTTCAAAACACATTATTCAAATTGGTTCAAATTATAATTTTGATCTCATGGATGTTCAGTCAGCTGTTTACAGCTCAGCTGTTTACCATAAACAGTGGTAAACAGCAGGGGACACTGCTTTGTTATGGTTTGAATCCCAGGTTGTCCCTTTAAACTTTGTCATGTTTTTATTTTTTACTCCTTAAACATTCTATATGCTCTGTGTATAATTCATGTTGTAAAATGTTCTTTCAAACACAAATAAAACATGAACATAAAAAAATAACATCCTTTGATCAGCACTGTTGGCTCTGTAGTAGCTCCGTTCTGATGGCCACATGTATAATTCAGTACCTTATCTTATATTAAGATGCTCCAGTCTTTGTTCGCTAAACCCCAGGGGAAGTCTTTATTAAATGATGTTTATCTCTAGCTCGTAGGACGTTTCATTAGATGGTCTTGAACTCAAACAGACTCAAATGCCTCTTGTCTGGTTGATCCTACCGTCCCACCCCCTCACCTCATCTTTTTTGAATGCTACTCTGCTACTGTGGGATGTGTTAGTGGAGGCCAGGAGACACACAGAGTACAGAGGACTGGTGGACAGTTTGGTTGAGTTGTGTGAGCAGAACCACCTGCTTTTCCGAGGAGGTTCAAGTCCTTTGGCGTGTGCAGCAGGACTCTGCTGAACATCTTCTACCAGTCAATGGGCAGTGCTCTACACGGTGGTATGCTGGGAGGACAGCATCAAGGAGGGTGACACCAAGAGGCTGAACAAGCTTATTAGGAAACCCTGGAACCCCTGGAGGAGGTGGCCTATAGGAGGATGAGGACCAAACTCCTGGCCATCATGGTCAATCCCTCCCATCCCCTACATGACACTGTGGCAGAGCGGAGAAGCTCCTTCAGCAACACACTACTACACATAAGACTATACAACTCCTCCTCCCATCTATCTATCTACATATCTGTACTTCAGAGTCACTATGGCTCAAACAACAAGCTGATTGGCTCTAGAGATAGATACGGGATGTACATCAACATACCCATGGTTGAGCCAACTGTCCTGACTTGTTTGCTATTTTAAGGAGCTGTAGAATGTCCCATTTGATTTTTATGTCCAGTGAACAGCATGGTTGGAAATACTTCTCCAATGGGACAGGCCAATGTTCACCCCAATGTCAATGGTTCATCTGGGACTGCTGCCCTCTAGTGGCTTCAGAGACACAACACACATAGGGGTTTATGCTGACCCCTGCGTCGGCTTCCCTGTTGTAGAACCGGTGAAGATGTCATTGTAGACTCCTGGGCTCTCACTGTGCCATTGGTTCGGTACCCATCATGTTGACAACTGTTAGATTGATCCATTGCAAGATCCATAAACCATTGTGCAGACCAATTCAATAAAAGACCCACCTCTCTCTGGGTAACGGGTTGGGGTTGGTGTGTGATGCGAATCCAGATGTGGTGCAGGACAAAGGGACGACAGCAGGCAGCGGTTGGCACAATTAAGGACACTTTACTGGAACAGAAAACTAGAAGGAAAAGCCACAGGTAAAACAAGACAGAACGCCCCTCAAAACCAGTGCGAATGCTGTAGACCCGACCAACAGGCGAGATACCTCCACTCCTGTACCAAGGTCTACCCAGAACCACCGGCTAGAGCACAGCTCACAACTCCCTGTGCAAGGCAGACAAATAACAGAGCAGGAACACACACTTACACAGAAGAGACACAGTTAAACCCGGCAGGGAGTGCTGGGAAGGGAGGACAGAAATATACAGGTGCCAAACATACACAGGTGACACGCATTAAGTCCATAACAAGGAAAGGAACAGGGAGTGTAGTAATGTCTCAGGCCACCAGGGGCCGCCAGAGGGAGGCACCAAGGAGTCAGGAAATGGCGACCCCAACCGTAACATCTCTGGATAAGAAACAGCATTGTGCAGCCATCTATATTGACTTCTCAAAGTCTTTTGATACTGTTGACCATGCCCTTCTAATACAGAGGTTATCTGCCACTGGTTTGGATCAATCTGCCTGTAACTGGTTTAAAAATGCCCTGCGGGATAGGACTCAATGTATTTTATTATATTTATATTTATATATGTATTTTAACCAGTACAGTTTTCTCAATATTAATAAAGGCGTTCTGCAAGGTTCAACTTTAGGTCCACTGCTGTTTACCATTTTGTTGGTTTGTCCGTGAACAATTGGATTGCATCTGTATGCTGAGGAGACTGCTGTCTACTCCTGTGGCTCCTCAGTTCAGCAGGCTATTCTTGACTTTCTGCATGGCGTTGATTCTATTCAAAACTCGCTTATTGAAGCTGGTGTTGAATGACGACAAACCAATTGTATTATTCTAGATCCCGTATTTGATGACAGTCATCTGCATATTAATACCCTGCAACCCTGCAAGGAGCCCAGATGTTGAAAAGCTGATTACGTTTTGGAGAGTGAAGCTTCTCTTGTACAGAAATAAGTCCTGCTTCACTTTCAATAATAGGAGGATTGTCTTCACTGATTATAGATCGATATTTTATCGTTGTATTTATTGTGTAAATTGTGTATGATTGTTTGTAATGTAGGCTGAATGTATTGTCATTAATGAATATATTGTTTGTAGTATAATTCATATATAATTAATATAATGCAATGTCATTTTAATGAACAAGTGACCTTCGTCTCAGTGGGACACACCCCTGTTCAAATAAAGGTTTAAAAACAAATCAATCCTATAGGACAGAACATTGGCCAAGTCAACATGTGAGCCCTCTTCAGTCAGACACAACCTGTCTGTACATCTGTTTGTCTGCACCCAGCCCTAATCTGTATGTGGAGTGCCTGTCAACGCAGAGCTGGGATGAGATATCGCCGGGGCGGTAGATTGAGTTGTGTTTCCTCTGTCTTTCTCCACGGAAGTGGGGGGGGGCAACTGCTGCCTCTCTGGGTGATTAATCTTCATTAGTCTCATCAAACAATCCTCTTCCTTTCTCTCTTTATATCACTTCCCCCCCCCTCTCCTGTTCCCTCCATTCTCACCCTCTCCTCTCTTTCTCTCGACTGTGTCTCTCCCAGTTACAGGAAGGAAGCTTTGCCGTCAGGGTGTGTGTGTGTGTGTGTGTGTGTGTCTCCCTGTGTCTGTGTTTCTGCCTCTCCTGAACATCTGAATAATAGAGGAGGTCTGTGGAATGGTGAGTAGTAAATATACTTATGTTTGAGAGTGTTCTCTCAGATGTGTGATATAGTATAAATATACTACAAAGCCGTAATTTGACCCCAATTTCGCTCAAATGATAGGCCCCGACTGTACACCACCTATCCTGTTTCACATCACTCTATGCACAAGTACAGTATGTCCTTTTAACACAACCATAACCTGCTAGTACTGTCTACCCAGTCACCCTCAGTTATAGTGCTCTATGGAAGTAAGTACAGTGCGAGTCTATGATTTGTTCTTGCAATTGAGTTGACGCTCCCTTTTGCCCATTGCTGACCCCTCCCTGTCCCTACCTCTTTAGCTGTCTAGTTTTAGGTTTTGTAGCTTTAGTTTAGCTTTAGACTATCTTAGACTGTTTTAGACTAGTTTTAGTTTTAGACTATGTAGTTTTAGTTTAGTTTTAGACTATATAGGCCAGGTTTTGTGTTGTATTTGTTTGTGGTGGATGTTGTTGCTGTATGCCTGTGAACAGGTCACACTTGAAAATGAGCCCTTGGGGCTCAATGTGTTTTTACCTGTATAAATAAAGGTTAAAAATAAGTACGTAAAACTTTATTTATATAGCACCCTTCTCAGCACGAATGCACAGGGTGCTTTACATATGAGGTATGGAAGCTGGACATCTCTTTTGAAGAAAAAAACTGTGGCCTACATGGAAAGTGTGATCACTATATTCAGTGTTAGTGGTATGGTTGTCGTAGTTGGAGGCTGTGATGTGGCCTGGATGTTACTTTACCTGTAGGAAGATCAGGTGATGATGATGGTGTTGATACAGGTATCTCCATGTGAGGCTGGAGGTCAAAGCTCTTCTACCTGGATGGTCCTTTTTCATAGAGCCTTCCATTAGTCAATTCAAGGACACAAGTCCGGCACAGATTATGTGTGTGTGTGTGTGTGTACAATATGTGTATTTTATTCACCATCTTTTTCATTTGCTCATGAGAATCTTGCAAAATATGATGTGAAGTAGCCAGGGTTACATTATGTGTTTATTTGGTAATGCCACTGTAACATGGTCAGACACGTAAACCTCAAATATGTCTCAGAAAATATGATATGTATATATACTGTATATATATATGATATAGCTACGTTGTCTTCGGATTGTAACTAAGATGAAAGGAAAGTAAGGAAGTGACACCTACAAGAGTAAATACATATTTTCGCTCAAATGATAGGCCATTATGTTGATAATGGTAGTCATATCTACCAACAGTTGTGTTTCTGTGTGCTTTAGGCATTGATTGTATACCGTGCCTGAACCCCACAATCAATATGTAATAACAGGCTTGGCTGAGTATCGCCCTGATGAAAGGAAACACAACTCTCTTGATGCACAACAAAGAACACACATCTATAGACCGTTACCGTCGCTGGTTTCCTCGAGCACCAACCAGACTTTCGATTTGTAGATTAGGTCCTAACATTCCCCATCTTGATGATGGCAGGTAAATATAGAACCACTGGCATAACATAATAGCATGTGCATAAACATTGTATAACAAGCAACACAGCACGTTGGGTTAAGATAAACCATCAAGACGCTGAACGCGTCTATATCCCAACCTTTGTATCCCCAAGGTGTGAACTTTGAACTTGAACTCTTCCCTTTCCTCTTTTTCTCTCTATTTAAGGGATGCAGTAGTGACACTGACACAGTACAGACGTGGATTTGGACACAGACATAGTGGATAGACCGCGCCCAGAACAGTGTACAGCACAGGGGAGGACAGCACAGGCCGATCCCTGATGAGGGGACACCCACACTGGCCGTTTCCTCATCAGGGACAACAGAAGGACCCGCCCTCTATTTAAAACTATAAGACCAATCACGGGTCAGACAGAGCCATATCAGAGGGCGCTCATAGGCCGGTAGGCACTGAGCTGAAATTCTGACGCTTGAATTTTTGTGAGAGGATTAAGTAAAATTATAGTTTTGTATACTTCACTCACAAAATCCTGTTGTTTTTTTGTTTTTTTTCCAGTATTTTTTTCCAGATACTGACTGTCACAGAAACTTGGGCTACAAGGTAATATACATATACACGCCTTTATGTATATTTACCATGTTTAGTGAGGACACCAGAGTGAGTTGTCACTGGGGATGAAATCAACTGTACTATGTGTAGAACAAAAAACAAATACGAGAGAGAAAAGGTGAGAGAGAGAGAGAGAGAGAGAGAGTGAGAGAGAGGGAGTGAGAGAGAGGGAGGGAGAGGGAGTGAGTGAGTGTGAGAGAGAAACAGAGAGAGAGAGAAACAGAGAGAGAGAGAGAGTGGTGACACATGGGGGTTGTGTGAAACGTTTACGACATCAGACAGGCACTGGAACACAACAACACACAGAGAGACGAGTATTAGGAAAAATGGTTTAATATCGGAGACAGAAGCAAAAAACTGCATCACACAAGAACATACGTTTACAAAAATAATTCTGACTGCTTCAGCTACACAGTTAGTTCACAGAGAAGGACAGAGAAACCAGAAAAATCTAAACAGCTAAAAGCAAAAACCTCTAATTAGTTGATCTCTTTATTAAACTAATACATTAATCCACTGAAGGTGACTAAATATTTCTATTCCTAATTGTCTTACCATGTAGACGCCACAATACAGAAGTAAATGAAACTTACCGCTTTTTGTATAGACAAACTGTTATAACTATTTATAAGCCAGAAAGAAACCAACACTCGCCTACTCTCTTTTCGTGAAAGAAAGAACAACACTCAAGTGAGGAAAAAGAAGAAGTTAAAGAAACCAAGCCAAAGTTCTTCTAGAAAATCTTATATCAAAACCCAACTTTCTTGATGCCAGCTAGAAATCATACTCGGGAACCGTTGATGGTCAGGCCACATCATGAGGCCAGACAGGGTTTTTTTTCTAATAGTTTTTTTGTTGTATCCTTTTAATCTCCAGTATAAAAAGTTTCACTGGTACAAAATGCATAAGTACAATCAGTTGTAGAAATAGGAAAGCCTGCATTTTTTGTACTTTTTAAATGCCATCCAACGACAGATTTCGAAGTGTTGTCAAACAAACATACATCACGCTTACAGAATCCACTGAAATGCATTGACTTTGGCTTCTCTCAAGACAATACTTAAAACTATTGAAATCCTTTAAGAATCAAACAAAATTATATTAATCTACAGACAACAAGCTCTTTACGCCACAGAAAGAGAGAGAGAGAGAAAACACACAAACATTTTCCCCAAAACTTGACATAATAAGCCAAAATGCAAAGAAACTAACAGTTGTATATATATTTTTTCTTTAAAAATGTAATTGTTTGATAAATAGCACTTAAGATAATTAAGAAAGAAAGAGAACAGAGAACTGAACAGTGACAAGATTTAAAGATTTCAACAAGCATCAGTGATGACAGCCCCTGAGGTGTGGAACTCTACAGATGCTCCTGTGGAAGGCCCTCTTGTGCTTAAACAGCCAGCAGACTGCTGCTTCAGTCTACATGCTGTGCCAACTTACTGTGTGTGTTGTGTGTGTGTGTGTGTGTGTGTGTGCAGTGGCGGCTGGTGCTAAAAATTGTGGGTGGGCACAGCAGTGTTTCCTCCAGGATTTTTCACATTAGTGGCGGGGGGGTCCTCTTTCGCACGTGCACGCACATAAAACGCGCACTGGCGCTCAAAACAAAGACGTAATTTCACTTTACCCACGCAATACCCACTTAAACATGTGTGAGGATACGTAACGGCGTTTTGTGACAGAACTTTCACTTTCATTCATGAAATTCATCCCGTCTGTGTTACGAAGCACTTGAATTTTGGACCATTGCGACTGACTATAGCTCATATATTATTACTAACACCAGAAGACAAGACATACAAACTGTGGTGAGCTACATTGCTTGTGTAACATTAGCTAGTAGCTATCCATTTTTCACTCATACACGGCCGGAAAAGTGAACAGAAATACAACGCTGACTTACGGTGGTATCTTGCGGCTGTCTTCACAAAGAGCTCCAGGATGCTTTCGCTTGAGGTGCTCGTTCATTGCAGATGTACTCCTGTGATAGGCCATTTCATTTCTGCACAGTTTACAGACCACCACATTGTTTAGTTTTTTTGTAAAAGCCGGAAATTGCAAAACGTCACGTTTGACGTCAGACGTAACAACCGGATATTCAGGACGTACATTTTTGCGCCCCGGCCTACAAATAGGAGACAGCCAATTGGAGCGCTGCTACAGCTCACGTGTAAGTGAAAAGTATTCGGCCTGCCATAGACTGGCATTGACCGGCGCCCCGACGCCTCCCCCTATGTATTTTAACAGTGAATTTTACACACACACAGATAAAATGTTTATTGTATTGGAGGATTTTTAATGAATGCTGATAGGCGCCGACAGAATATCAGCCGCATTTTGTGAATAAACAATGTTTATTTAAAAAAAAAACTTTTACAAATCGCAACTAGGAAGTGAAGGTGGGGAACTAGGAAGTGAAGGTGGGGGCGGCGCCCCAGCGCCCTCTATCGGCCAGCCGCCACTGGCGTGCGCACGCATGTGTGTGAAATTTGGCAATTTAGAGGTAATGTTGGACGGTTCAGTGCTGTACAATACACACACATGTCTGTGTACGTGTCTCAAAGCATAAGCTGAGAAGTAGAAGCCCTGGCATGAGCAGTCACAACAGGAACTAGAACCTCCATGGGCGTAAGCCACCATGTATGTACCCGGGGGGTTAACTAGTAAATGAAAGTCATGTCAATGAAGGTTTATTTATTTTTCAGAGTGCAATCATGTTCCTCCTATGAGAGGATTCCTGAAAGACCTCAGGATTAATACTGCAGCGGTCTGATGCCGAGGTGACGGATCAATCGTATGGATGTATGGATGACAAGGTCATCGAAGTCGATTAACACTAGAAATGTCTTTCGTACAGGTAGTTATGGCTATGGTTTATGGCACGACTCATGCTCATTTGCATTAGGATACATCTGGAAGCCTATTTCAGTTTGATAAGATTTGAAAAAACAAGTTTGGCATTGTTTGGTCATTTGACACAATAGTGAAAGCTGCATGGCCTTCCTCTTGGCTGAGGTTGTTGTTTCGGTGTTTTTTTCTTCTTCTGTGGATTGTAGAAACTACTCTTTCATTCGAGCCATTTAACATTTAGATTTCCCCGGTTGGCACTCCAGTAACACTACTTCTTCTAGCCCTGTATTCAACCTGGTTAGCCTGTGAAACACCAATGAAACATAACAGGGATTTAACAAGGGTCAGCTTGTTCTTCCCACTGGTCAGAGGAAGACGGCCATTTTGCCTCACTACTCTGGTCGTTGGACAAAATGGTGGTGTTGTTAAGCCAGAGGTTGAGACACGGAAGGTACGACACAGGAGACGATAAACCTAGACTTGGCACACACCATCGACTCACACAACTAGACGGTCCTTTAATACTGATACAACACTCCCTGGTTAAGGCGACTGGTGAGTTTTTGTATAAAATAGTGCTGCGTTCCTGCAGGCCGTAAACTAGGTTTCCAGGGAAAGGAGTTGGGGCAGTTTCATAGAATACTGAGACTGACAGCGATTGCGTCATGTAAACGGGTTGACTATGAGAATGTCGTCAAAATACTTTGGCATCTCAACACTGATTAGACCGGTGACACTACAACATGTACATTAGGGCAAAATGTGACTGTTTTCATAGTGATGCATCATCATACTGCGACAAAACAAAAGGGCTGAACCCCGTTCTCTCCTGTCGTATTGGGTAGTTTCGCCTTTCTCCTGTCTTTGGGTGGATGTGCGTATTTTCCCACCCGTATTTTGAGGCTTATGTGTGAATGTGTAGGCAAGTCTTGCCATTCGCTTACATCATAAAAGTGAACGCCTTCATGTGTTATGCTCTCATCTGAGAGGGCACAAACACAACCCACAAAGAATGACCACCCATGTCGGACACAACCGCATCTAACAACGGCTCGGTTCTGAATGATTATTGATGTACTGTAAGTTCACGCAGGTTGAGATGAAGCTGAAAATAAAATCTCTAAATTTGGCTCTCAACTCGATACTGAACGTGTGTGAACGAACGTGAGCGGATGAGACGATGAAGGAAAGCAGAGTGTGTGTAGGATGCGGATACTTTCTGCGAGGGTGTTTGATAACCGAGAGCAAAATGTGAGTGGGTTTATGTGTGTGTCTGTAAAGGCTTGTGATAAGGCTTTGAAGAATATTCTGTACAACATGCGAGAGCAACAAATGTGAGTGCATGTATAAATGTGTGTGTACATTAATGAAAAGACTTGTGGGAAGGAACATGGAGACTAGACCGTAGAGGCGTTCACACTCAGGGGCTCTCATACAGAACAACACAAGTAAATTCAACTGTGAGGTCTGCACGAGTGTGTGTGTGTGTGTGTGTGTGTGTGTGTGTGCATGTGTGTGTGTGCGTGCGTGTGTGTATATATGACACATGGGCACTTTTTACATCTTCACACAAAAAAAAGCAAAACATGAACAGTTTCAGGCAACAAGACCACATAATAGCAAGTTAACAAACTCTTTTTTAAATCTATATTTTAAATATGAGGGATCCATACAAAACACTTAATAAAATACCCATGTTATCAAATAATTTCACAAGAAATACACTGATGCGCGAGGCAGGAAGTACCTTCAGGATTTGGCACTAAACTCCACAGATCTTGTCTTTTTTTTCTTTATAAGACAAAAAAAAATCACATTTTGCTGAACAACAAAACACATCTAAATATTGTTTCCCACGATAGAAATAAAATAATAATGACATTGATGCTTCACAAGCCGACATGTTTTATATATATATATATATATATATATTTATATTTATATATATTTTTTAGGAATTGTATATAGCTAATTACCCAACAAGAAATTTAGCAAATAGGGACTCCTTAAAAAAAGAAAAAACTATTATAGTAAAATGAAAGGCTTTGTCTATTGTTCAAGTAAACTGATTTTTTTAGTCTTCTCTTTAAAAACATGAGACACTTAAGACCGTTAGACTTGTGATGAAACCACAACTAAACTCACGAGAAGCACCAACGTTAACGCAGGTTACAGGTATTTTAGTATTTTTTTTTTCCTCTATACATTTAAACAGTAGAAAATATAGGTCATTTCATCATGTGCATTTAAACCACGGATTGTCTATCTGTGAGTCAGTTCAGCAAAAGGTGACACAAGTAGGTAGCATTTCTCCCCCCAAACAGGGCAAGCCTTTTTTTTGTTGAAATTTTTTTAATACCTTAAACTACTCTAGAAAAAAGTGGTTCTATATATAGACTTTAATGAGAAACAGAGCCACTTAAAATGGCCTTATCAAAAAACTTTACACTGCCTGAAAAATGTAAAAACCATTACAGAGCTCTGAGAGAGTCTAATATTGATCAGACAGTTTTTATTCAAAACTGTTTGGAAGTAGTCTATTTTCATAGAAACCGGCAGCGTCCGCTTCTGACCTCATATTGCTAGTGGTGCCAGAAGCAAGACGAAGCCAATCCCTGTACTGAACCTTCAAGTTTACTTTAAATGAAAGAAGGAAAAACAAGGAAACCCAACATAAAGAAGGAAACAAAACAAAACAAATCTAATGGAAATCATTCTGCCACAGGTTTTTGTTTTTTAAAAAGAATGCTTGTTTTTGTCTGTAAAAGTTATCAGTCTTTTTGTATGAATGCAGCTATACTTTTTCACATTGATTCATTTTATTCTCCCCCTTTCCCCCTCCCTCCCTCCTTCCCTCCCTCCCTCCCACCCAGATGTCCCCTCCCCGCCCTCCCAAAAATAGATCAAAATGAGGTCACATGCAAAGAAAAAAAGAAAGAAAGAAAATTAAATCCAAAAAGGTCAAGCTAAGTTCAAAGTTCAAAAGGTCAGTAGGCGGAGACCAGGTTATGATCAGGTGAGCTCAGAAAAGACATCAGAAAACAATGACGGGACGATGACACTTTTTTTGTTTTGTATTTTTTGGACGCCACGGAGACATGCTAGGCAAACGATGGGGCTAACAGGCATGGAGATGGGTTCTAGGGGAAGAAAACAGGGGAGAGGAGAGTTACACACAGGGAGCCAGGGCACCACACCACTACAGCATTAAAATCAGGAGAACAACAACAAACAACAACAACAACAACAAGAACACCAACAACAAGAACACCAACAACAAGAACACCAACAACAACAACAACAACAATGCAAACCACCTGGTCATAACAGCAACACCAATCACTGCACAATTGGCAATTTTTAAATATTTTTTTCTTAATTCATTAGATGTATTTTTTGTTGTATAAAATTAGATACGTTTTGGATTAACATTGACAGAAACAATGCGCACACGCACACACACACACACACACACACACACACACACATTTACAGTACAAACACAGACACATTCACTCCTGTGCGCACACGCACACACGCACGCACACACGCACACACGCACACACGCACACACGCACATACACACACACACACACACACACACACACACACACACACACACACACACAAAACACCCAAAGCTATATCCATCAGTGTCACATGCCCAAGAGGAGGCAGGAGGATGGATGGCTATTTGGGAGAAACTATTCAAAGTTTTTGTACAAACGAACAAAACGTAACATAACAAAACACTTGAACAAAACGAAACGCAAGGAAAGGAAAGGTAGAAATGGACAGATGAAGTCCCACTACTGATGGAGAGAGTGATAGAGAGAGAAAGAGAGAGAAGAGAGCTGATCACGGACGGATGTGATGCACAGACGGAGGAGTGGAGGGTGAGAAGGTGGAGGGGGCGGGGCAGAGCGAGGTGTGATGGTGGTACTGTTCTAGGAACAAGAGAATTCTAGAATTCCGGATTCCACAAGACTACTGACAAGGTTCTATTCTAATGGATGCTGTTCTTTTAGGAGTCCAATAACTTAACAATAGGCAATAAATAAAGTAATTTTTTCTGAGGCAGTAAAAATTTTGTATAAAAATAGAACTGCTTTTTTTACAAATAAAATTTACAGGCCTTTTATCTCTCAAGAAACATCAAGTATTTTCAGTTAAACCCCTACCCATAAACTCTTTTGTAATAGCCTTCATCAAATTCCATATGCTATTCTGAAAAAATGCTCTACACAATATCCCTTTCAACAAAGACCAATGTGATCTGACCCAGAAAAGTATAGTCTGAATTATTCTTGTTGTTGTTGTGTGAAATAAAAACAATTCTTCACATAAATAAATAATAAGACATTGCTGGAGTGTTTGTAGAGGAGCGTATGCAAGCTTAGGTTGCCGTTGACTACAGGTGAGAGGCCACTACGTTTTTTCTTAAATGTTTTTTTTTTTAACCCTTTGCTCCCTGGTGTCAGTGAGCATAGAGGGTCAGAGAAGCAGCGGTCGGCCCACAACAAACACCGGGAGGTCAAGGGTCATGTGCATATTGGTGCGCGTGTCAGAAATGAACCTTTACAGACTCCTTCGCCAGGCCTCCGGGTCACAAAGAGAAACCAACAAAAATTATAGCTTCTGTTTTTTTTCTTTCCGTCTTTGTTTTCAAGCAACTACGTTCTCAACAGTATAAATAATAACTTAGAAAATTACATACGGTTTTACATAACTCAAAAAAGCTATCCACGATAGCCAAACTCGTCCATCGTAAAGTTGTACAAAAAATGGCGGGTAATGGAAGCGTTCATGTGAAAAATATTAATAATAAAATCATAATGGTAATGAATAATACTGATAACAAAAAAAAAGAAAAAAAGAAAAAAAAGAAAAAAAGAACAAAAAGGAGAAAGTGTCTCCCTCTGGTGGTCATTAGGTCGTCTCCCCCTCCCCCCTCCCCCCCTCCCATCATCCCTCCCCCCTCCCTCCCTCCCTCCCTCCCTCCCCTAGTCCCTGTGTAGAGGTGGTGGCTCGTGGGGGACTTACCCTAGCAGTGCTAACAGGGGAGCAGACAGGCCCTAGCTAACATCAGTACGGTTTGCTGTCGTTCTTGGAGCGTTTCAGCTGCACCTTCAGCCTCTTCATGCCAATCTGGAAGCCGTTCATGGCCTGGATAGCTGCCTGCGCCGACACGGGATTGTCATAGCTGACGAAGCCTGAGAGACAGAGGGAGGGTGGGAGAGAGAGAGAAAGAGAGGGGGGAGGGAGAGAGAGAGAGAGAGAGAGAGAGAGAGAGAGAGAGAGAGAGAGAGAGAGAGAAGAGAGAGAGAGAGAGAGAGAGAGAGAGAGAGGGGGCCAGGTGGGAGAGAGTTAGAGGGGGCCGGGGGAGTGAAAGAGAGAGAGAGAGAGAGATAGAGAGAGAGGTGGTAGAACATTATGAGAATGGGGGGGAGAGAGAGAGAGAGAGAGAGAGAGAGAGAGAGAGAGAGAGAGAGAGAGAGAGAGAGAGAGAGAGAGAGAGAAGGAACAGAAAATGTGTGAGTGTGGGAGAGTGTGATATTTCTTGTGAGTGTGTCTAAATGTTCCTGAGGAAGACATCACAGGAGTGAGAATGACACTGTGCGTGATTGTACGTGCAGATTATAACAAGCAGTAGGCACAATGTGCAGAGAGCGGCAGAACATATTATCTATTTGACGTAATAAGTTAAGAAAACGACGATGTTGTAAACATGAATGTAATTTATGGCTATGGATGCCGCCTCAGACACTTGGTGATGACTGTACTGATTTAATTTACCAGAGAACAATTGAAATGTATAACATGGTTGAAGGAGAATATTAATTTCAATTTCATACACAGTTGAGTGTGTGTGTGTGTGTGTGTGTGTGTGTGTGTGTGTGTGTGTGTGTGTGTGTGTGTGTCTGTATGCATGTGTGTACATACTCCTAATGAATATTTTATTATTATTTGAGGAATACTTGTGCTGTGCAAATACATACATATTAATTGTCTCTAAATTCTCTCCTATGAAGGAACACGTCGTTTACACTACATTTACATTTTGGGCATTTAGCAGACGCCTTTATCCAAAGCCACTTACAACAAATACATTTGTCTAAGTAAGTGAACCGTCTATCCGTCAGTCATCGCAAGAAAAAGTCATCTATGCTAGTGCCAGGGGCCGTTGGCAGTTATAATGCTAGAAGAACGTTCTAGAAGAACCAAGAATTAGAATCATAAATGAACAAGAGTTCTGCCCCCCCTCTCTCTCCCCCCCCCCTCTCTCTCTCTCCTCTCTCCCCCCCCCCCCCCCCCTCTCTCTCTCTCTCTCTCTCTCCCTCTCTCTCTCTCCCTCTCTCTCCTCCTCTCCCTCCTCTCTCCCTCTCTCTCTCTCTCTCTCTCTCTCCCTCTCTCTCTCTCTCTCTCTCTCTCCCTCTCTCCTCTCTCCCTCTCCCCCATTTCTCATTCTCTTTCCATCTCTTCTCCTTCTCTCTCTCTCTCTCTCCCTCCCTCTCTCTCTCCTCTCCCTCTCTCTCTCTCTCTCCCCCCTCTCCCCTCTCTCCCTCTCTCTCTCTCTCCATCCCTCCCTCCTCTCTCTCTCTCTCTCTCTCTCTCTCATCTCTCTCTCTCTCTCTCTCCCCCTCTCTCCTCCTCTCCTCTCTCTCTCTCTCTCTCTCTCTCCCTCCCTCTCAGCTGTAACTCTGAGGTTTTGAGCGTGTTCCAAACAGTCCCTGGGACCCTCCTCTCGTGTGACGCCGTGTGTTTCAGGAGTGTGTTTGGCGGGCGGTCGCTGGCTGCGGTGGCTCACCGAAGCACTTGCTCAGGTTTGTCTGTTTGTCGATGAAGACTTTGCAGAGACCACGTTTCCGAAAGGCATGAACATCTGGAGGATGTCTTGGTCCCCGAACTCCTGGGGCAGGTGGTAGATGAACAGGTTGGCACCTTCGGGGCCTGAGGGGAGGGAGACACACGCGCACACACACACACACACACACACACACGCACACACACACACACACACACACACACACACACACACACACAAACACACACACACACACAGGACAGACCGAGGGTTAAGGGTCAACGAACACACGCACACACACACACACACACACACACACACACACACACACACACGCACGCATGCACCCACACACACACAATCACACCCCACCCACAACCACACCCCCACACCCCCACCCACACCCCCCCACACACCCCCACACGCACACAAACTGGAGAATACTGGTGTGTTCATATTCCATATTCCACCTCCTTTAACCTTATCACCCTCACGCCCCCCCCCCCTCCCCTCCTTTCTTCCCTCTGAGCCAATGAAAACACTGTGTGACATATTAATTATTATTAATAATATTATGATTATTATTATAATGATTCTGATGATTATTATGTGTGTGTGCGGACAGGCTCTGTGGGATGGCCAGTGTGTTCTCTCTCACCCTCCTTACTGCTCCAGTACTGACCCTCTTTCTGGC
>NC_137678.1:43053864-43063864 GCF_963989245.1 Nansenia antarctica
GAGAGAGAGAGAGAGAGAGAGAGAGAGAGAGAGAGAGAGAGAGAGAGAGAGGGAGAGAGAGAGAGAGAGAGAGAGAGATAGAGGTGGGTCTGTGAAACTGGGTGTAAGAGAGGGAGAGTGGCTATATGTGACCTAGTTCGAGGCCGGCTCAGTTACCCAAGCAGTCATACAGTACAAACAGCCCCCCTGGCTGCTCCTGTCTCTCTAGACCCTGGCCTTGTTGCGGAAGAGAGACACACAAGGGTGTGAGCGACCAATCTCTCCCCCCCCGGAAACAAAGTGTACTGCACTTAAGTTCCTTTTTTCTCAGGGGTTCTTGTGAAGTGAGGCAAAAGAGACAAGAGTCAAATCACTTGAAGTCACTTAAAAGGCACAAAACAAACACACACACACACACACACACACACACACTCACACGCACACGCACACGCACAGACATTTCACAGTGGACGCTGAACTACGTTGCGCACACACACACACACACACACACACAGACACACACACACACACACACACACAACACGTGGGACACGGGATGACATGGCGGTCATGTGAAAACACGTCACACGGAGAGAGAGAGAGACAGGAAGTGCTGTCAGACAGGAAACACGCAGGCAGGCGGCGGGACACGGGACACGGGACACGGCGTGGAGTCGCCATGGAGATAAAGGAGGAACGGCTCCCAACAACAACAACAACAACAACAACAACAACAACAACAACAACAACAACAACAACAACAACAACAACCACAACCACAGGACGCCCGGAGAACAAGAGATGGTGGAACACACACACACCATGGAGCGAGATCGGATCGACGGCGATGACGTTGACGAAGAGAGAATGACGATGATGAAGATGGCGGTCACCATGACGATGAGGAGGAGGAGGAAGATTGTGGTGGTGTCGGAGATGGTGATAATAATGATGATGGAGGAGGAGGTGGTGGTGGTGGTGGTGGTGGAGGAGATGGTGGTGGAGATGGTGGTGGTGGTGGTGGAGGTGTAGTGGTGGCAGAGGAGGTGGTGGTGGTGGTGGCGGAGGAGGTGGTGGTGGTGGAGGTGGTGGTGGTGGTGGAGGTGGTGGTGGTGGTGGAGGTGGAAGAGGAGGTGGCGGAGGTGTTGGTGGAGGTGGTGATGATGATTATGATGGTGGTGGTGGCAGAGAAGGCGGAGGTGGTGGTGGTGACGGCGATGACGTTGATGGTGGTGGAGGTGGTGGTGGCGGTGGTGATGGTGGTGGAGGTGGTGGTGGCGGAGGTGGGGGTGGTGGTGGTGACGGCGATGATGTTGATGGTGGTGGTGGAGGTGACGGCGATGACGTTGACGGTGGTGGTGGTGGTGGATGTGGTGGCGGGGGTGGGGGTGGTGATGGTGGTGGCGGGGGTGGTGGTGGTAGCACAAGGAGGCAGGCGTCCCCCCCCCCCCGTTTGACCCCCCTCTGTAGCGGCGTTACCTGGGCTGGCCAGCGCTGCGAGGGAGGCTGCGCTGGAGGACAGGGGGTTTGCGTTGGAGGGGCTGGCAGAGTTTTGGGCCGCCGCCGCCGCCGCCGCTAAAGTGGCCAGGTTCTGCAACTGCAGAGCACTCATACCTGGAGAAGAGGAGCCAGAGAGGGTGGTGTCAAACCTGGGGCGTGAGGCTGGGACCGTGGACCACACCTGGGGGGCACACCGCGCTGGAGGGGGGGGGGGGGGGGCGTGTGCTAACCCGCGGAGGAGGAGGAAGACCACACAGCGTCTAATCTTCACCCAGGTAGATAAAGGCCTTCATTTTGTTTTCCTTTTCTTTTGGCGAAATAACTAGCACAACTAGCTAGTTAGCATAACTAGCACAACTAGCAATCAGGAGTGTCTAAGGTGAGTTTGTGTGTGTGTGTGTGTGTGTGTGTCAAGATATTCCCCCAATCCAAGATGTGAGATGTGATTCTGACACACACAGACATGACGACGTTTGGCAGTGTGAGAGAGACAGTGCTGACTACAGCCTGGGTCAAACACACCGCCAGGTGCGGCTGGCCTGGTTTCACCGCAAAAGATGCGTGACATCATCATTATGTGCCACGGTCATAAAACATCCTCTTCGGGCGGCTATAATACGACGAGATAATAACATGAAGGTATGCTTTTCGACAGTTCTTTAATGAATTATTATGACTAATTAGCCCCGTAACAGTAGCATATGGGGCCATACTTAATCATAATTAATGACAGCATGCCGACATCTGATTGATGGTTAAACTAGTGCTATAAAACATCTTCAGGGGGGTACTAAACCACATAACCTGCGTTGAGCGTGTGTGTTTGTGTGTGTGCATGTGTGTGTGCGTGTGTGTGTGTGTGTGCGTGCATAATGGTGTGTGTGTGAGTAGAGAAATATCCCGTAGATCGGATCATCCGCTGAAGGGCTGTTTGGCGTATGAGCAGACAGCTGGACTAGGCTCCATTAACTCAGACTCGCTACCCCCCCCCCCCCCTCCCCACACCCCCCCTCCCCTGCAGAGCACACCCATGGAGCTCCAGTGACCAGCTCACCAGACACAGACTCTAAACCTCACCCCGCTGAACTGGTCTGCAGAAACTCTCCGCTGAACTCTGAGAACATTCTAGAAGGAATCTACAGGGACAGAGAGGTGAACACTCAGGTCGATGGTTCGAGGTATGGGTCGTATATACAGTCTCCATGTATATACAGTACCATGAGTCGAAGAGACACAAACACACACACAGAACGACGTCACACAAACGAGACACCAGAAAGAAGGATCTAGAACACATCTGTTGAGGCCTGAGCGAGGGCTCCTCGTCGGTGGGCGGGTTCGAGCGGTGTTGTTCGCTCGGGGGATAAACAGTAACGTTGTTTCCACCGAGCAGCAACATCATCATCTGGCCCAGACCAACCGTGCCCAACCGTGCACGACAACATCAGAACAGATGTCAGTGATTCGACTGTGAGGAGGTCTGTTCTTGTATCCTGATTGGTCCACCGTTTTTTTGACGGCGTGGAAGACATTTTTTCGTCGGTCTTCTCCTCCCCACTCTCCGGAAACAGCCCGGATCAGAATGTTCCGTTCCCGGGTTTTTCTGTTCCCGAGGTTGCCATGGCGACCTGCCTTTGACAGGAGGCACGGTGCATGTGCTTGTGTGAGGGAGCGTGTGTGTGTGTGTGGCTGTATGTATGTATGTATGTATGTGTATGTGTGTGTGTGTGTGTGTGTGTTTGCCTGTGTGTGTGTGCGTGTGCGTACGTGTGTATGTGTGTGTGTGTGTGTTTGCCTGTGTGTGTGTGCGTGCGTACATGTATGTGTGTGTGTGTGTTTGCCTGTGTGTGTGTGTGTTTGCCTGTGCCTGTGCGTGTGCGTGCGTGTAAAATACAGTCTTTAAGAATGCCGTCTGTGCAGTGAACAACAAGTCTGCCTCCACCAGCTGGCTCTTAATTATCTACCAGTAGCACACACACCACCAGAGGATCCAGGGTACAGGACATCTCCTCATACTCTATCCTCACCCCGGGTGTTTAACCACCAACCACAATCACTCAACATGACATCATGTACAGAATGTACAACAACAGCCACTTGTTGAACGATAAGTTCCGGGAGATCTGTGAGCAAATCCAACCTGACTTTTCCATCGCCCGTTTTTTAAAATCAAATTCGTCGTAGAACGAAATCTAGATGTAAAACCCCTCCAAATAGGTTGGGGGTGGGAGGGGGGGAGAGGGGAGAGGGGGGGCTTCTTTCCCTCCCGAGGCTGACAGGGGTACACGTTCCCTATCATACAGCCCCAGCGTTTCGCATTTCACACGGCCTGCTCGCAGGAGACGGGAGGGGAGGGGTACAGGAGACGGGAGGGGAGGGGGGGGGGGGGGGGGGAAGCTGTGGCGTGGTGCGGTGCTGCTACGTGCTAGGAGCTACGTGCTAGGAGGACCGTCCTCGGCGGTGTTGTGTAACACACTGCGCTTTTCCAGTCTGCTGATGGCAGCACTCTCCGGTGGCTTTGTCACTCCGTGGGTTTTAGAGTGGAGCGCACGACTCAATCAGGACGGGCTGAGTGGAGAGACACTGATCTGACTCTGCACTCAGCAGGCCGCACGCACACACACACACACGCACGCACACACACACACACACGCACACACACACACACACACACACACACACACACACACACACACACACACACACACACACACACACACACCAGGCCTGGCGCCAGAACCAACACCTTGGGTGTGCAGGGGCCGACCTTGGGGAAGGGGGGGTGGGGGGGGGGGTGGGGCGGTGCTAGCGGTATCAAGGCCGATGTGTGTGTGTGTGTGTGTGTGTGGGGGGGGGGGGGGTTGCTAGCGGTAGCAAGGCCAGCTGTGGCTATGGGCAGCGATCAATCGATCCAGAATCTACGGACCTGAGATGAAACATTCAAACACGCCGCCCCTGGAATTTCAAAAATTCTGGAGAAAATAAAAAAGTGGGCAAGATGGCGCGTTTCGTTTGGGTGGGCTGAGCCCCCCCGCCCCCCTCCCCGGCCCATAGCTACCGCCGGCCTTGACACACTCAACCAACACAGCAGGTGGTTCACCAACCATCTCTTCCTAGTTCTTTCCTGTGTCACTAAACTCTCTGCCTGTTTAGGTGTGATACACACACACACCCAGCCCCCCTCCCCCCCCCCCCCCCGCCCCGACACACGGAACAGAACCAGAGAGAGGAGGGTCCAGGACCTTGGCCACCCCACCAGGTGCCGACAGTATCTGGGCTATGCAGATGGGAGGCTGTGCTGGACTCTGCTGCCTGGTGGGCCTGTGAGGCTTGCATGCAGGCTGTTGGCTGGCTCTAATTGAATGCTCATTGGGGTAATTGAGCCTCTCACGGCTCTCTGACTCCTCAAACCCAAAGACTGGGACCAGATGTCACCGGGCTGTCTCACATCTCCTGCCAATCACTAACGGTTGCCCAGCGACAGATGAAGGGCCAAAAGGATTCCGGAATGCAGACCGCGATTCCGTTCCCAGTTTTTCAGTTCCAAGTCCCTGAGCGAGCGTGTGTGTGTTTGTTGCCGCTCTCACGCGCGTGCGTGTGTGTGTGTCTATGTGTGTGCGTGCGTGTGTGTGTGTGCGCGTGCGTGTGGTAGCTTCTAACAGTCCTTGGTGGAGGTGAAGGCCTCTCTGAGCCCACACTCAGCCAGGGAAGCCACCCTGAGCTCTGTTTCAGCCAACTGTCTCACAAGCCGAAAAATAAAGCTAAACGCCTAACTCGCGTGGAAGAGGGGGGGGGGGGGGGGGGGGGGGGAAGCCTTGAGTCGGCATGGGGGAGCTTGCCACTTTAAAGCATCTTATATTATTATTCCTTCCCGCAAAACCAGTCTTGTTCCTCAAATCCGTTGAGTTTTGCACTTATTATTCTAATATATTTTTTTCCTTCAGCAGGGCTGGCAATTACTCCTTTGCTTCAGCTATAAATATTCCCCTTTGCTTCTCTCTGTCAGGCAGCTAAACAGCCCACAATTAAGAGCTGACAGCTTACTGAACACCCACAGAGACACAGAAAGAAGAGCTGGGAGAGAGAAGGAGGGAGAGAGAGGGGAGGAGAGGGAGAGAGAGAGGGGGGAGTTGGACATGGGAGGGGGGAGGGGGGGGGGGGGGAGCGAGGGGGCGAGTGAGAGAAATGGGGACGGGAAGGAATGCGTAGGAGAGAGTTGGAGGGGGAGGAAGAAGGGGTTGTCTGAAAGAGGGGGAGACATTGAGAGAAAGCAGAGGGAATAAAGGAGGGGGAGACAGAGAGATAGAGAGATAGAGAGAACCGAAGAGGACGCGTGGGTAAGAGAACACACACACACACGTGACGAGACAAAGAGAGAGCAGCAGGTGGCGCCAGTGAGCAGTGCTAGGCATGTGAGAGCCCAGTCCATCCTCTCCTCTTTCATCTCCTTCTCTTTTTCTTCTCTGCTCCCTTCATCCTTGCCTACAGCATCCCTCTCACACACTCTTGTCCTGCTTGATAAGATACTCAAGACCACAGCTAGTACTCACTTCCTCAACTATACTAGGCCTACACACTACGAAACTACACACTACACACTACTAAACTACACACTACACACTACCACACTACTAAACTACACACTACACACTACTAAACTACACACTACACACTACCACACTACTAAACTACACACTACACACTACTAAACTACACACTACACACTACCACACTACTAAACTACACACTACACACTACTAAACTACACACTACACACTACTAAACTACACACTACACACTACACACTACTAAACTACACACTACACACTACCACACTACTAAACTACACACTACACACTACTAAACTACACACTACACACTACTAAACTACACACTACACACTACACACTACTAAACTACACACTACACACTACCACACTACTAAACTACACACTACACACTACTAAACTACACACTACACACTACTAAACTACACACTACACACTACTAAACTACACACTACCACACTACCACACTACACACTACCACACTACTAAACTACCACACTACCACACTACTAAACTACCACACTACCACACTACCACACTACCACACTATTATACTACCACACTACCACACTACCACACTATTATACTACCACACTACCACACTACCACACTATTATACTACCACACTACCACACTACCATACTATTATACTACCACACTACCACACTACCACACTACCACACTACCACACTACTAAACTACCACACTACCACACTACCACACTACCACACTACTAAACTACCACACTACCACACTACCACACTACCACACTATCACACTACCACACTACCACACTATCACACTACCACACTACCACACTACCACATTACTAAACTACCACACTACCACACTACCACACTACCACATTACTAAACTACCACACTACCACACTACCACACTATCACACTACCACACTACCACATTACTAAACTACCACACTACCACATTACTAAACTACCACACTACCACACTATCACACTACCACACTACCACACTACCACACTACCACACTACCACACTATTATACTACCACACTACCACACTACCACACTATTATACTACCACACTACCACACTACTAAACTACCACACTACCACACTATTATACTACACACTACCACACTACCACACTACCACACTACCACACTACCACACTACCACACTATTATACTACCACACTACCACACTACCACACTACCACACTACCACACTACCACACTATTATACTACACACTACCACACTACCACACTACCACACTACTAAACTACCACACTACCACACTACCACACTACCACACTACCACACTACCACACTACCACACTATTATACTACCACACTACCACACTATTATACTACCACACTACCACACTACCACACTACCACACTACCATACTATTATACTACCACACTACCACACTACCACACTATTATACTACCACACTATTATACTACCACACTACCACACTACCACACTACTAAACTACCACACTACCACACTACCACACTATTATAATACCACACTACCACACTACCACACTACCACACTACCACACTACCACACTACCACACTACCACACTATTATACTACCACACTACCACACTACCATACTACCATACTACCACACTACCATACTACCACACTACCACACTACCACACTACCATACTACCATACTACCACACTACCATACTACCACACTACCATACTACCATACTACCATACTACCATACTACCATACTACCACACTACCACACTACCATACTACCATACTACCACACTACTAAACTACCACACTACCACACTACCATACTACCACACTACCATACTACCACACTACCACACTACCACAGCAGTTTTACATCTGTTTAAAACACCACAGGGCAACTGCACTGGCTGCTGGCTACACTGATTTATGTAGCTTTTCTGCTTTTCTGGTGAAGAGGTTTATAGCGTGTGTGTTTGTGTGTGTGTGTGTGTGTGTGTGTGTGTGTGTGTGTGTGTGTGCATGTTCAAACTCACCTGCCATCTGCTGAATCCCACTGAAGGCTCCCAGGTTACTGGAGGAGGTCGCCTGCTGGAGCAACTGAGGGAGAGAGAGAAGAGATGGAAAGAGAGAGAGAAGAGAGAGAGAGAGAGAGAGAGAGAGAGAGAGAGAGAGAGAGAGAGAGAGAGAGAGAGAGAGAGAGAGAGGAGAAGAGATGGAAAGAGAGAGAGAAGAGAGAGAGAGAGAGAGAGAGAGAGAAGGAGAAGAGATGGAAAGAGAGAGAGAAGAGAGAGAGAGAGAGAGAGAGAGAAGGAGAAGAGATGGAAAGAGAGAGAGAAAGGGGGGGAGAGAGAGAGAGAAGAGATGGAAAGAGAGAGAGAGAGAGAGAGAGAAGGAGAAGAGATGGAAAGAGAGAGAGAGAGAGAGAAGGAGAAGAGATGGAAAGAGAGAGAGAGAGAGAGAGAGAAGGAGAAGAGATGGAAAGAGAGAGTGAGAGAGAAGGAGAAGAGATGGAAAGAGAGAGAGAAGGAGAAGAGATGGAAAGAGAGAGAGAAAGAGAAGGAGAAGAGATGGAAAGAGAGAGAGAAAGAGGGGGGAGAGAGAGTGAGAGAGAGAGAGAAAGAGAAGGAGAAGAGATGGAAACAGAGAGAGAAAGAGGAGAGAGAGAGAGAGAGAGAGAGAAAGAGAAGGAGAAGAGATGGAAACAGAGAGAGAAAGAGGAGAGAGAGAGAGAGAGAGAGAAACCGAGTGAGGGGGCGGATTTGAAATGTGAAATCTCCTATTTATCTCACTCACTCATCTCTGCAATTGTCCTATCATCATAACTGCATCTGAATACTGGCTGAGCAACAACACATCCAGTTTGATCTCCTTCTGTGGGCCAATACACCCTGCGTATAGTCACTGGCACATGGAGATAACAGAGGTCTCTAATCTGCTCATTACTATTCCTGAGTAGAATACAATTCTGACAAAGAAACACATCCCTCAAAGGCTGGAAACAATAACACGTTTACAATTTGGCTAGGTCTAGAATTGTGGATGACAAAAAAAAAAAAAACATTGTTTTTTTTCGATGAAGAGGATTTAGAGGAGAGTAGAAGTCAGTATAAAAAAAAAAAAAAAAAAAAATTGTAAAAGAAAAGTCGCGGGGGGAGGGGGGGGGGGGATTAAAGGTTTGAAAGCGAAATAAGTGAAGAGGGGTCAGTTCTGGAAGTATCTACCGAGGGGGTCCTAAGAATGAGGTGCGTGTGGGGGGGGAGGGGAGTCTGAGATGCTAGAGTACTGAAGAAGGGCGGAGAATGAGGCTTCTGAACCCCCTGTGCCAATCTGTCAATCAATCATTGATCTGATCCAATGGGGAGGCCTTTAAAAGCTATTGGATCGAATTGCCACATTGACGATTGGCCCCGCCCGTTACAACCGTGATCACTGGTGATTCAAAGGCCTCATATCTCCATCACGGCCACGCCCCCAAGAGAGAGAGAGAGAGAAAGGTGGTGGGGGGGGGGGGGGGGCGGGGAGAACAGATAGGATGAGGAGACTAAAGGGGCGGGGGGGGGGGAGAGATGGGAGTCTCTGAGGGAGGGGGGTGGGCGGTCTGAGGTGAAGAGTGGGGTGGGAGGGGGGGTGGGAGGGGGGGATAAGGTGGGGGTGGGGTGGGGTGGGGGGCGGGCGGGGGGGCGGTGGGGGGCACTGACTGCGGCGGCGGCGGCTGCGTTGGCTGCGGGGCTGCAGTAAGGGGTGGGCGACGCGGCGGGGCCTCTTACAGCCAGATACTGCGGGGTGAGGCCGCCCAGCCCCGTCAGGCTGCCCCAGGTGGTGGCGCTGTTGAGCTGCTGCATCTGCTGAGCCAGCTGCTGCTGCAGACGCCGCTGCTCCTTGTCCTTCTGCGTGTCGGCAAACTTCACCACGATGGGAGAGGAGCAGCCCTGAAGAGAGGAGGAGGAGGGGGAGGAGGAGGGGGAGAG
>NC_137678.1:43071364-43076341 GCF_963989245.1 Nansenia antarctica
CAGTACCGTGGCCTAGTCAGACAGACAAGGATGCTTGCGTTGGCCCATATTAGTTTATGTTTAAGTAAAGCAGGATAGCCTGGGAGATTAAAATATTTAAATGGATAATCTCTTAACAACGGAGAGAGGAGAGGAGTGGAGGAGTTGGGGGGAAGGAGGGAGGGAGGGAGGGAGGGAGGAAAGGAAATGGGCGCAGAATAGCTGGGAAAAAAAGAAAGAGGACAATTAAGTGTTGGTGGATTCTGGGACAGGTTGAGGACGGGAACGGAGAGTGAGGGAAGCATGAAGGGAGAGTGGAGGGCTGTGTAGTGAGAGAGGACGAGATGAAAGAGTCGAGCTGTGTGTGTGTGTGTGTGCATGTGTGTGTGTACGACTTTCTAGAGAGGAGGCGGATTAGAGGCACCTTGAGAAAAGAAGAGACGTTGAGAAATAAGACAGTCAACAATAACATCAATAACAACAGTAAAACATCCACAGGAAAAAATACATGACTGACATCCACAACCACCCGCGTGACGGTGACAGTGACAGCCCATGTGACGGCAGGACAGACAGGTTTGGTTTGAGAGACCCCGCCCCCCCCATCTCCTCAGCACACAGAGACCACAGAGGGTGGGGGAGGAAGGGGGGGAAGGAGAGGGAGGAGGATGGCATGGGGGAGGGGGTAAAAGGTGTGAGGAATTGGAGAGGACGAGGGAGGGAGGGAGGGAGGGAGGGGCAGGGAAGGGGAGGAATGAGGAGGTCCCTGTCCCAGGAGAGAGAGGGATGCGAGCCAGGCCCAGGTGGCTGACCACACTATCGGTGAAGAAGAGCGCCCCCTGTCCAGCACACAGGGTAATGCCCTTCCACCAGCTGCTGGCTTTATCTTAAGATTCCGCTATTATATTGACACAAGTTTCATTTAACATTCTTATGTAATATTTAGTCGCTCCATGTGTTACGGGAGATGTTTGTTAAGAGACACATGGAGAACAGTGAGTCACAAAGTGGGTTCAAAACAAAACAAATAGTCAAACAGAATTGGACAGCTGGGGTTTTGGGTTTCAATGTATCAATGTATCTCAGGGGGCATACATGTGTACGTGTGTGTGCGTGTGTGCGTGTGCGTGTGCGTGTGTGACATTCCTGTTCTGATACACTCCAGCCGTAAAGGGGTGTCTAGAGAGGTGGGGGGGGTTAGGGGTCGGGGTGGGGTTGGGGGTGGGGGGGGGTGGGTAAGTGAGTGAGTGTGTGTGTGTGTGTGTGTGTGTGTGTGTGTATTTATGGATGGGAGGATGGCCCAAGGTGGTACCACACACCTCTGCTGAGTCCATCGGGCCCTCGCAAGATCCGGCACTCCTCGATCTGGCCGAACGCAGAGAACATGACCCGGATGTCGTTCTCGTTACACTTCTTTGACACCATCCCGATGAAGAGCTTCCTGTCCTCCACCGCTGCAGGGGGAGGGGGGGGGGGGCATGAAACAAATGAGTGTGGAAGAAGAAAAGAGAGAGAGAGAGAGTGGGAGGGAGGGAGAGAGAGAGAGAGGGAGGGAGGGGGAGAGAGAGAGAGGGAGGGAGGGGAGGGGGAGAGAGAGAGAGAGAGGGATGGAGGGAGGAGGGGGAGTGAGAGGGAGTGAGAGAGAGAGAGAGGGAGAGACAGAGAGGGGAGAGAGAGAGAGAGTGAGAGAGAGGGAGAGAGAGAATGAGAGAGAGAGAGAGGGAGAGATAGAGAGAGAGAGAGAGAGGGAGAGGGAGAGAGAGAGAGGGGAGAGAGAGAGAGGGGGAGAGAGAGTGTGTTACATCCCTCCCTCTGCAGGCTGTGATCAATGTCTCATTACCACTTCAACAGCTCCGTGAGACTCTCTTGCTCTCTTCTTCCATCTCTCTCTCTCTCTACCTCTCTCTCTCTACCTCTCTCCTCTCTCTACCTCTCTCTCTACCTCTCTCTATCTCTCTCTCTCTCTCTCTCTCTACCTCTCTACCTCTCTCTCTACCTCTCTCTACCCTCGCTTTTTCTCCCATCTATCTTTTCAGGGGTTTCTTTTTTTGTGGCTACGCCCCCTCCCTCCCTCCCTCCCTCCCTCCCCTCTCTCCCTCCCTCCCTCCCTCTCTCCCTCTCTCTCTCTCTCTGACCCAATCGCTCCATTTCTCTTGCAATCCCTCGGCCTGTGTGACTGAGTATGTGTACATGTGTACAAGACAGAGACAGAGAAATGCTTTCACTGTCTCTTGTTTGTTAGTGTTTGTGTGCGTGTGTTGAATGAGGCACAAATCCTTACAGTTGTGTGTGTGTGTGTGTGTGTGTGTGTGTGTGTGTGTGCTCCCCTACATTCGATGTAACGTTAATCCAATTCATTCTTAATGAGGAAAGTGTCAGCTCTTACCAGGAGGCGAAAGAGATAAGCGGTCTGTTGCACTCTGGGAAATCAATAGCGCACTTGTTTATTTCGCTGTTTGAATTGTTTTGTGCGTTTAAAAAAACAAACCGTCGGGATACGCCGGATAGATAAATGGGTGTTTCAAAGGCCCTAACTCCTCTATACACACTGTGTATTCTGTGTGTGTGTATCACTCCAGAGAAAGATTACCACCAGTCTTACAGCACTGTAATTAATTTACTCTGTGTCAATACAGAGAAAAAAAAGGAAATATATTCTGATTCTCGGAAGAGAATACCACATCTGGTCTCTGGACCAGCGCAAGAGGACATACAGGGAAGGCCCCGGAACAGATTTGGACTGATTTCAGATCAGATTTCAACGCGCGGTATTTGATCAGTGTATTGTGTGTACAAGGTTTTCTGCTCATTTGAGGTGAGACAAATTGAGTGACAAACCACTATGCAACAGTTGAAAGGCAATATCTCCCAACAAAAGGTTGAGTTCTCTCTCTCTCTCTCCCTCCCTCTCTCTCTCTCTCCCTGGACACACACACTCTTCTTGATTAACTTAAGTAATAATAAACCCCCGTTAATGTCAATTAATCATTGTTACAGTGACTTCAATAAAGGTTTGTTAAAGGTTACCACCATTAACAAGATAAATATATTCCATATCGTTATACAATATTTCATTTGAGTCGATGGTGCGAGCAGTGGCTTTATTAGGGCGTATTATCGTTACCTAGATGGATATATCTTATCAAGTTATATTTCATCATATTCCTCACAGTGGAGGATGGGAATAAACGCTTTATTAGGGTCTCTCATCGTTACTTAAACGGATATATCTACAGTATTTGGTTATGGTTGATCACATTTCCTTACAGTCGATGAAGCTAGGAAATGGCTTTATTAAGGTCCAATGATGATGACGGGGTGTCAGGGGCTTATGACAGTACTCTGTCTCTTTCTCTGTGTGTGCATGTGTGTGTGTGTGTGGTTCTCTCTCTCTCTCTCTCTCTCTCTCTCTCTCTCTCTCTCTCTCTCTCTCTCTCTCTCTCTATACTACAGTATTAACCCGTATATCCATTCCATGTATCCTTTCATCGAGATGAGTGGATATGTTAAAAAAAAGAAAATAATTGTTGCCACTCTCATCATGATGTATCCACCACTTCCAATTCTTTAAGATCATAGGTCACGAAAAAGAATTGGAACGTAGCCCCTGGTTTGCTTTCTCTACACATCCCCTGAGACACAGAGACAATACTGTATATCACCACCACTCCACTGGAGGAAGATTTATCACTGCATCTGCAACATCAGCCAACAACCGAGGCAGGGGGTGGTGTGTTTCGGGTTGTTGGTGTGTGTGTGTGTGTGTGTGTGTGTGTGTAAGTGAGTCAGTGAGAGAGAGAGAGAGAGAGAGAGTAGACACAGGGGCACTCTGGGAGAAAGGCTGGGTGGGTTACTGTGGGGGCAAACGGCTAAACTCTCGCTGACCCTCTTCCTGAACACTTTAATAATTCAAACAGATAAGCATCCCTCTCTCCCTCTCTCTCTGTCTCTCTCTCTCTCTCTCTCTCTCTCTCTCTCTCTCTCTCTCTCTCTCTCTCTCTCTCTCTCTCTCTCTCTCTCTCTCTCTCCCTCTCTCCCCCTCCCCTCTGGCCCTCTCACCCTCACATGCTCTCTTTCACAAACAAGAGTAGACACACAAACCCGCTGAACCACTGACATTTACAGTACAAAAAATACACACCCCAAATACTACTCCTAACCAAATGTTGTTTGTGTGTACGTGTGTGTCGTGTGTGTGTGTGTGTGTGTGTGTGTGTGTGTGTAGGTGTGTGTTTGTTCGGTCACTCACCGTTTGATTTCTCACTGTCTGCAGGCTTCATCTGAATGGGGTGGTGCATCTGGAAGAGACAGGACAAACACACACCATTACAACAGAGCACACACACACACACACACACACACACGCACACACACACACGCACACACACACACACACACACACACACACACGCACACGCACACGCACACACACACACCCCAAAACACACACAAAGTAGACACCCTAGAAGTCACAGCACATTTTAACAACAGGCACGCACGCACACGCACGCACACACACACGCACTCTGACCAGCTGTACTGTGTGTGTGTGTGTGTGTGTGTGTGTGTGGCAGAAGCAGTCGAGTTGGCTTTCACCCCCTTGTTGGAGGTTTAATGGAGCCGACTGATCGATGAGTGTTTTTTTGGGCTCCCTTTGGTGAGAACAAGCAAACACTTCACAGACAAAAGAGCTGTGCTACCACTCTCTCTCTCTCTCTCTCTCTCTCTCTCTCTCTCTCTCTCTCTCTCTCCCCCCCTTTGTCACTACCTCCCTCCCTCTCTCTGTTCCCCCTGTCCCCTTCACCGTCTCTTCTCCCCGCCTCCCTCCCTCCCTCCCTCTCCTCTCTCTTTCCTTTTATGGGAGATTATGTGCTTGTTTGATCTGCAGAGAGACGAATGACAGTAATTCTCCAAATCTCGCCCAGTATCAATCACACTCTACCGCAAATACCAAGCCAGACTCTCTCCCCCCTGCCTCATAGACACACACATACCAGA
>NC_137678.1:43076541-43079041 GCF_963989245.1 Nansenia antarctica
ACTGTACGTGATATCGCTAGAGACCAAACTCACCCCGTCTCTCTCTCTCCCCCCCCCCCCCCTCTCTCTCTCTCTCTCTCTCTCATACAGGCAGGACGCCAGTGACCTCTCTGGAGCCATTCAGAGGTAGGACTCATCTTATTCTCCTCTCCTCCCTCCCCCCCCCCCACCCCCCACCTCTCCTGTCGTTTATTCTATGTGAAGTACGGAGGGTAAGTGAAACCTGCCAGCGCACCTGCGTGTGTGCCTGTAGGACCCCAGCAGAGAGGCGGCGGGGGGCCGCACAGACGCCTTCCAACACCAACACATGTTTACAACACCGTTCTCACTGCGCTCTGGAATGTTCTTCTCCAAAAACTGATGAGAGGGAACGAAAGAGAGATAAAAGAGACAAAGATGAGAGAGAGAAGACAGAGGGAGGGGGGGGAAGGGGGGAGGGGGGGGGGGGAGAGAAGATGAGGATGAAAGAGAGAGAGAGGAACAGAGAGCAAAGGGGGATAGCGAGGAAAAGAGAAAGGGAGCAGAGAGAGAGAGAGAGAGAGAGAGAGATGAAGACCTAAAAGGAGAGAAGCTGGTGTGTGTGAGGGGGGGGGGGGGTTGGGGGGGGGGGGCGGTGAGATGAGACGAGGATCTCTATGGCTACGGTGGGTCATTAAACCCAACCCTACGGCGATGGAGCGACAGAACGAGAGAAAGAGGACGGTTTAAATAAAGGGCCCGTCTTAAAATAGCTGCACCTATCCTCATCTGGGATCCAGTTAACAGGGAGTCATAGTCATACCCTGCCCAGAATGCCTCTGAACGAGAGAGAGAGAGAGAGAGAGAGAGAGAGGAGAGAGAGAGAGAGAGAGAGAGACAGAGAGACATAGAGACAGAGAGAGAGAGAGAGAGACAGAGAGAGAGAGAGAGAGAGAGAGAGAGAGAGAGAGAGACAGAGAGAGAGAGACAGAGAGAGAGACAGAAAGAGAGACAGAGAGAGAGACAGAGACAGAGAGAGAGAGACAGAGAGAGAGAGAGAGACAGAGAGAGAGACAGAAAGAGAGACAGAGAGAGAGACAGAGAGAGAGAGAGAAGACAGACAGAGAGAGAAAGAGAGAGACAGAAAGAGAGACAGAGAGAGAGACAGAGAGAGAGACAGAGACAGAAAGAGAGACAAGGAGAGAGAGACAGAGAGCGACAGAGAGAGAGACAGAGACAGAGAGCGAGCGAGAAAGAGAGAGAGAGACAGAGAGAGACAGAGAGAGAACGAGAGAGACACAAAGAGAGACAGAGAGACAAAGAGAGAGAGAGAGAGACACAGAGAGACAGAAAGAGAGACAGAGAGAGAGAGACAGAGAGAGAGAGAGACAGAGAGAGAGAGCAAGACAGAAAGAGAGAGAGACAGAGAGAGTCAGAGAGAGACACAAAGAGAGAACGAGAGAGACACAAAGAAACAGAGACAGAGAGACAAAGAGAGAGAGAGAGACACAGAGACAGAAAGAGAGAGACAGAGAGACAGAGAGAGAGAGACAGAGATATACAGACAGAGATATACTGAACCAAATGCATTGACTCTAACTGATCAACAGACTAGCCCTCTCAAGGACGCTTACGCCTACATATATGTGCATGTACACACACACACACACACACTCAAGCTTTTATCTTTCACACTTTTCCCTTGGCCACTTTTGAAAGTACGTGCGTGCGTGCGTGCGTGCGTGCGTGCGTGCGTGGTGAGGGGTCTAACAGAGTGTGAGGTTGCATTCACCCCGGGTCGACCCAGAACCAAGGTACACCCAATGACACACATATGCAGATGATCCACTAACGAAGCAGGGAGAGACTCACATCAAACAGCATCCGCTACTAGAGGGGGAACGAGAGGAGACAGAGGAAGAGAGAGAGAGAGAGAGAGAGAGAGAGAGAGAGAGAGAGAGAGAGAGAGAGAGAGAGAGAGAGAGAGAGAGAGAGAGAGAGAGAGAGAGAGAGAGAGAGAGAGAGAGAGAGAGAGAGAGAGAGAGAGAGAGAGAGAGAGAGAGAGAGAGAGAGAGAGAGAGAGAGAGAGACTGGGTTGTAAATAATTAGGGGGAAAAAATAAAAATGTAGGTTTTGTTTTTCCGCCTGATTGGTGAGACAAGGCAAGGCTGTGACAGTTGCTCTGACACACACACACACTCACACACAGACACACACACACATAAACACTCACACACAAACACTCACACACAAACACAACACATTGTTGTTCACGCTAATCCGCCACACAGCTGCCTCGTCCTGGAATGTGTGTTTACTCTCTCTCTCCCTATCCCCATCCACACACACACACACACACACACACACACTCACTCCAAACAAAGAGCACTTTGCCTAGACTGCGTTCCCGTGTGTTGTCCTGTCCTAACGAAGCCCTCTCGTGGTGTGATTGACACTCTGCTCGTTACCGAGCGCTGTGTTGTTGTGTTACCAGAAGGTTCCACTGGCGCTTCGCAACCAGGGGAGAGAGGGCTGGAGGGTA
>NC_137678.1:43084041-43099041 GCF_963989245.1 Nansenia antarctica
TGAATTCATTATACAGTATGTTGATTTGACAGTGTGTGTGTGTGTGTGTGTGTGTGTGTGTGTGTGTGTATGTGCATGTGCGTGTGCGTGTGCGTGTGCGTGTGCGTGTGTGTGTGTGTGGTGATGTCGGGAAGCTGGGTGTGAAGTTTTTAGAAGAGCTCCAGATGGCTGAGAGACAGGTGAGCCAATTAGAGAGTCTCACTACGCGGCAGCATCACCGCACCAGCGGAACGCGACAGGAACATTTCCACAACGCTGTCATACAGCCTAACATCACATAACATTACTACACTGTCATACAGCCTAACATCACATAACATTACTACACTAACACTGTCATACAGCCTAACATCATATAACATTACTACACTAACACTGTCATACAGCCTAACATCATATAACATTACTACACTAACACTGCCATACAGCCTAACATCACATAACATTACTACACTGTCATACAGCCTAACATCACATAACATTACTACACTGTCATACAGCCTAACATCATATAACATTACTACACTGTCATACAGCCTAACATCATATAACATTACTACACTAACACTGTCATACAGCCTAACATCATATAACATGACTACACTGTCATACAGCCTAACATCATATAACATTACTACACTGTCATACAGCCTAACATCATATAACATTACTACACTAACACTGTCATACAGCCTAACATCATATAACATTACTACACTGTCATACAGCCTAACATCATATAACATTACTACACTGTCATACAGCCTAACATCACATAACATTACTACACTGTCATACAGCCTAACATCACATAACATTACTACACTGTCATACAGCCTAACATCATATAACATTACTACACTGTCATACAGCCTAACATCACATAACATTACTACACTGTCATACAGCCTAACATCATATAACATTACTACACTGTCATACAGCCTAACATCACATAACATTACTACACTAACACTGTCATACAGCCTAACGTCATATAACATTACTACACTAACACTGTCATACAGCCTAACATCATATAACATTACTACACTGTCATACAGCCTAACATCATATAACATTACTACACTGTCATACAGCCTAACATCATATAACATTACTACACTAACACTGTCATACAGCCTAACATCATATAACATTACTACACTGTCATACAGCCTAACATCATATAACATTACTACACTGTCATACAGCCTAACGTCATATAACATTACTACACTAACACTGTCATACAGCCTAACATCACATAACATTACTACACTGTCATACAGCCTAACGTCATATAACATTACTACACTAACACTGTCATACAGCCTAACGTCATATAACATTACTACACTAACACTGTAATACAGCCTAACATCATATAACATTACTACACTGTCATACAGCCTAACATCATATAACATTACTACACTAACACTGTCATACAGCCTAACATCATATAACATTACTACACTAACACTGTCATACAGCCTAACGTCATACAACATTACTACACTGTCATACAGCCTAACGTCATACAACATTACTACACTGTCATACAGCCTAACATCACATAACATTACTACACTAACACTGTCATACAGCCTAACGTCATACAACATTACTACACTGTCATACAGCCTAACGTCATACAACATTACTACACTGTCATACAGCCTAACATCATATAACATTACTACACAGTCATACAGCCTAACATCACATAACATTACTACACAGTCATACAGCCTAACATCATATAACATTACTACACTGTCATACAGCCTAACATCACATAACATTACTACACTGTCATACAGCCTAACATCATATAACATTACTACACTGTCATACAGCCTAACGTCATACAACATTACTACACTGTCATACAGCCTAACATCACATAACATTACTACACTGTCATACAGCCTAACATCACATAACATTACTACACTGTCATACAGCCTAACATCATATAACATTACTACACTGTCATACAGCCTAACATCATATAACATTACTACACTGTCATACAGCCTAACATCACATAACATTACTACACTAACACTGTCATACAGCCTAACATCATATAACATGACTACACTGTCATACAGCCTAACATCATATAACATTACTACACTGTCATACAGCCTAACATCATATAACATTACTACACGAACACTGTCATACAGCCTAACATCACATAACATTACTACACTAACACTGTCATACAGCCTAACATCACATAACATTACTACACTGTCATACAGCCTAACATCATATAACATTACTACACTGTCATACAGCCTAACATCACATAACATTACTACACTAACACTGTCATACAGCCTAACGTCATACAACAGTACTACACTGTCATACAGCCTAACATCATATAACATTACTACACTGTCATACAGCCTAACATTGTATAACATTACTACACTGTCATACAGCCTAACATCACATAACATTACTACACTGTCATACAGCCTAACATCATATAACATTACTACACTAACACTGTCATACAGCCTAACGTCATACAACATTACTACACTGTCATACAGCCTAACATCATATAACATGACTACACTGTCATACAGCCTAACATCATATAACATTACTACACTAACACTGTCATACAGCCTAACATCACATAACATTACTACACTAACACTGTCATACAGCCTAACATCACATAACATTACTACACTGTCATACAGCCTAACATCATATAACATTACTACACTGTCATACAGCCTAACGTCATATAACATTACTACACTATCATACAGCCTAACATCACATAACATTACTACACTGTCATACAGCCTAACATCATATAACATTACTACACTGTCATACAGCCTAACGTCATATAACATTACTACACTATCATACAGCCTAACATCACATAACATTACTACACTAACACTGTCATACAGCCTAACATCACATAACATTACTACACTGTCATACAGCCTAACGTCATATAACATTACTACACTAACACTGTCATACAGCCTAACGTCATACAACATTACTACACTGTCATACAGCCTAACATCATATAACATGACTACACTGTCATACAGCCTAACATCATATAACATTACTACACTAACACTGTCATACAGCCTAACATCACATAACATTACTACACTAACACTGTCATACAGCCTAACATCACATAACATTACTACACTGTCATACAGCCTAACATCATATAACATTACTACACTGTCATACAGCCTAACGTCATATAACATTACTACACTATCATACAGCCTAACATCACATAACATTACTACACTAACACTGTCATACAGCCTAACATCACATAACATTACTACACTGTCATACAGCCTAACATCATATAACATTACTACACTGTCATACAGCCTAACGTCATATAACATTACTACACTGTCATACAGCCTAACATCACATAACATTACTACACTAACACTGTCATACAGCCTAACATCACATTACATTACTACACTGTCATACAGCCTAACATCATATAACATTACTACACTAACACTGTCATACAGCCTAACATCATATAACATTACTACACTGTCATACAGCCTAACATCATATAACATTACTACACTAACACTGTCATACAGCCTAACATCATATAACATTACTACACTGTCATACAGCCTAACATCATATAACATTACTACACTAACACTGTCATACAGCCTAACATCACATAACATTACTACACTAACACTGTCATACAGCCTAACATCATATAACATTACTACACTGTCATACAGCCTAACATCATATAACATTACTACACTAACACTGTCATACAGCCTAACATCACATAACATTACTACACTGTCATACAGCCTAACATCATATAACATTACTACACTAACACTGTCATACAGCCTAACATCATATAACATTACTACACTAACACTGTCATACAGCCTAACATCATATAACATTACTACACTAACACTGTCATACAGCCTAACATCACATAACATTACTACACTGTCATACAGCCTAACATCATATAAGATTACTACACTAACACTGTCATACAGCCTAACATCACATAACATTACTACACTAACACTGTCATACAGCCTAACATCACATAACATTACTACACTAACACTGTCATACAGCCTAACATCACATAACATTACTATACTGTCATACAGCCTAACATCATATAACATTACTACACTGTCATACAGCCTAACATCATATAACATTACTACACTGTCATACAGCCTAACATCATATAACATTACTACACTGTCATACAGCCTAACATCACATAACATTACTACACTGTCATACAGCCTAACATCACATAACATTACTACACTGTCATACAGCCTAACATCACATAACATTACTACACTGTCATACAGCCTAACATCACATAACATTACTACACTGTCATACAGCCTAACATCACATAACATTACTACACTGTCATACAGCCTAACATCATATAACATTACTACACTAACACTGTCATACAGCCTAACATTATATAACATTACTACACTAACACTGTCATACAGCCTAACATCATATAACATTACTACACTGTCATACAGCCTAACATCATATAACATTACTACACTAACACTGTCATACAGCCTAACATCATATAACATTATTACACTGTCATACAGCCTAACATCATATAACATTACTACACTGTCATACAGCCTAACATCACATAACATTACTACACTGTCATACAGCCTAACATCACATAACATTACTACACTAACACTGTCATACAGCCTAACATCACATAACATTACTACACTGTCATACAGCCTAACATCACATAACATTACTACACTGTCATACAGCCTAACATCATATAACATTACTACACTGTCATGCAGCCTAACATCATATAACATTACTACACTGTCATACAGCCTAACATCACATAACATTACTACACTAACACTGTCATACAGCCTAACGTCATACAACATTACTACACTGTCATACAGCCTAACATCATATAACATTACTACACTGTCATACAGCCTAACATCACATACCATTACTACACTGTCATACAGCCTAACATCACATAACATTACTACACTAACACTGTCATACAGCCTAACGTCATACAATATTACTACACTAACACTGTCATACAGCCTAACATCACATAACATTACTACACTGTCATACAGCCTAACATCACATAACATTACTACACTAACACTGTCATACAGCCTAACATCATATAACATTACTACACTGTCATACAGCCTAACGTCATATAACATTACTACACTAACACTGTCATACAGCCTAACATCACATAACATTACTACACTGTCATACAGCCTAACATCATATAACATTACTACACTGTCATACAGCCTAACATCACATAACATTACTACACTGTCATACAGCCTAACATCATATAACATGACTACACTGTCATACAGCCTAACATCATATAACATTACTACACTAACACTGTCATACAGCCTAACGTCATATAACATTACTACACTGTCATACAGCCTAACATCACATAACATTACTACACTAACACTGTCATACAGCCTAACGTCATATAACATTACTACACTGTCATACAGCCTAACATCATATAACATTACTACACTAACATTGTCATACAGCCTAACATCATACAACATTACTACACTAACACTGTCATACAGCCTAACATCATATAACATTACTACACTAACACTGTCATACAGCCTAACGTCATACAACATTACTACACTGTCATACAGCCTAACGTCATATAACATTACTACACTAACACTGTCATACAGCCTAACATCATATAACATTACTACACTGTCATACAGCCTAACATCATATAACATTACTACACTGTCATACAGCCTAACATCATATAACATTACTACACTGTCATACAGCCTAACGTCATACAACATTACTACACTAACACTGTCATACAGCCTAACATCACACAGTAATACTGTCATACAGCCTAACGTCACAGATACAACATTACTACACAGTAACATTACAGCAACATTAACACCGATACTGTAATACACTATATTGTTACAGGAACACTACATTTACAATAATAATTCATATGATGATGATGATGATGATGATGATGATCGTGACGAATTCCCTCCAAATTCGGACCTAAAAAGTCAATAGTCCAAAATGTCCGGGGTGGCGTACAGACACACTGCTAGTCTGCTGCATCATGGAAGACAGTTACCAGTTGATTCCGTTCAGCGTATTCGTTCATTTGAATTTCGTTTCAGAGAGCCCCAAAATAATTGTGCGGAACACCTGCGAAAACACTGTCGACGTTCATTCTGATTCTAATGAAGTGTACATCTGCACAGAGAGAAGAAGCTGCAAACAATAGCCTCGTCCTTCTCTCTCTCACACACCAAGGGCAATGAATATCTCAGAGATTATGAATATGAATTCACCAGCAATGAGCAGACATCCTTCTCTGTCTCTCTCTCACACACACACACACACACAGACACACACAGACACACACACACACGCACACACAGACACACGCACACACAGACACACAGACACACGCACACGCACGCACACACATACACAAACAAACACACTCACATTTTCACATTCACATGCTTTTACCCTCTACCTTCCCACATTCTCACACACTTTTCTCACACACATTTTCAAACACAGACAAAAGAGCTTGTTTTGTTTTTTCCAGTTCAGAGATAATTGACAAGCCACAATTGCTGCTTTTCCTCTAATGCAAGGTGACAAATTAATCTCTGTGTGCTAATGTCTGCAAATGGAACAGCCGCGCTTTCTCTTACTTTTCAACGCATAACAGCTATGTGTGAGTGTGTGTGTGTGTGTGTGTGTGTGTGTGTGTGTGTGTGTGTGTATGCGTATGTGCATGTCTGTGCGTGCGTGTGTGTCACAAATAATATAATAATGCAGAGGCACTCATTCCATGTGAATTCCTATATTTTGGTATATCTGTAGTATATCTTTTTTCAGAGATCTTCATCATTCTTGGTGTGTTACTGTTTACAGTAGGACAATAAAGAAGGTGTGTGTCCGTGCACTCTCTCTGCACTGTTCTAACACTCTGTTCTAACACTCTGTTCTCTGTTCTAGCACTCTGTTCTCTGTTCTAACACTCTGTCCTAACACTCTGTTCTACGTTCTACCCCTCTGTTCTACCACTCTGTTCTCTGTCCTACCCCTCTGTTCTACCCCTCTGTTCTAACACTAAAGTCTCAAAGGTTTTCCGTCCGTAGTTGACCTTAGGGGAAGATCTCCCGTGTGACTCAGAGGAGTTGATTACGTGACAGAGGAGGAGGAGGCGCCGCTCTCAGCCTTTTTGCTCTGGGCTCACATACGCCCGACGTCCTTGGCATCGGGAGGAGAGAGAAGAGAGGTTTATCCCTCCCCCTGGGGTCTATCATCCTTTCATCCCAGATTGTCTCGGTGACCTTCTGCCACCCCTGCTCATCTGAACCGCCCCTCCGCTCTGTTTACCAACCCGTAATGACGTTGTCAGGGCAACAATGCAGCGCCCCCCTCTTATCTGTCCCGACAGAAGACGAGTGACGGCGGGCGACAGAGGGATGAAACATCCCATCACAGGGAGGAGCGGCGGAGGCTCTTGTCCTCCGACTGGCATCTGAAATCCTGCGAGGCGCCGCTTCCGCTCGCACGCGCGCTCGGCATCGCCGTGCATTATGAAAGATAAGATGAATTCTTCATATGCCGGGCCTGATTGCAGAATCTTGTATCTAATGCAAGTTTTATTTCCCCCCCCCTTTCTCGAGTTTTCGCAAACTGCCGAGTCAAGCAATTTCTTTTCTTTGGGAGGAAAAGAGAAAAAAAGTTAAATTATTTATCCCTGTGTTGGTGCATTTTTCTTCCCCTGCTCTGAGAGAGAGAGAGAGAGATGGGGGGGGGGAGGGGGGAGAGAGAGAGAGTAGAGAAAGGGAACAGTGGGAGGAGAAGTTTTTTGAAAGGATGAACACAAGGAGAATGCTGCGGGGTGTGTGTGTGTGTGTGTGTGTGTGTGAGGTGGGGGGGGTGAGAAGATGAGGGGAAGATGGGAGAGGAGATGTGCGCGCCCTCGTTCTCCTCTCAGGCCGAGTGGGGCCCGGGGAGGGAAAAAAAGAAAAAGGAGGGGGGGAAAAAGGTAGAGAGAGAAAAGAGAAGCCTGCAGACTTTTGGTAATCCCTCTTTTATTAATAGGAAGCCAAGCTCAGCAGAATGCAGCCTCACAGACATAACACAACACCCCCCACTAGTCTGTCTACTCTCTCTCTCTCTCTCTCTCTCTCTCTCTCTCTCTACTCTCTGTGTGTGTCTCTCTCTCTCTCTCTCTCTCTCTCTCTACTCTCTCTACTCTCTCTCTCTCTCTACTCTCTGTGTGTCTCTCTCTCTCTACTCTCTCTCTACTCTCTCTCTCTCTCTACTCTCTCTCTCTACTCTCTCTCTCTCTCTCTCTACTCTCTGTGTCTCTCTCTCTCTCTCTCTCTCTCTCTCTCTCTCTCTCCCTCTCTTTCTCAAATATTCTTAATATGCAAGACTGATACAAGTACAAGTAACGATGTTATTTAAGTAGTTCATAGTAAGACCCTGCTCTCTCCCTCCCTGGTTGGTTGAATGTGTGCTTGATCCTGGTCCAGAACCTGGCCTCTGCTTGGCCTGGGTTAGTGGGAAGTGTCTGCATCCTCACTGAACCCATGCTTAGACTAGGTCACAGCCTATACGTTACCATGACAACCCGCTTACATCAGATAGTGCCCCCCCATGTAGCCAATGGGCATTGACCTTTCGCTGTCATACTGAGTTAGAGACAGAGAGAGAGAGAGGAAGAGAGAGAAAGAGAGAGAGACAGAGAGAGAGGGGAAGATAGAAAGATAGAAGAGAGGGGGAGAGAAAAAGAGAAAGATAGAGAGAGAGAGAGAGAGAGAGAGAGAGAGAGAGAGGGAGATGGCAGGGCACTCACACTGGAAACAACATCCATAAGTAGGTCATTTCATGAAACCGTAAACACGATCCAAAAAATAAAAAACAAGACAGAGGCAGTTATATTTGTGCACTGGCCTGAATTTACCATGATGTGTATGCGTGTGCGTACGTGTGCATGTGTGTGTGCGTGTGTGCGTGTATGGATTTGTACCAAGAGAGTTGCTGCCCGCCCAGTGTGTGTATGAAAGAGGTTTAGTTGGGGTGAAGGAAGCAACAAGCAATCATGCTAAATAAATCCTGAGTGAATGAGGATTTTTATCCTGGACAGATTTGGCATTCTCTCCTGTACAGTATGTGACTCTCACCCCTCACACCCTCCCGCCATATGCTCTCTGTCCCACCAGACGCTTCACCGGGCAACGCTTTGGATGGAGGGAGGATGGAGGAGGGAGGATGGAGGATGGAGGATGGAGGGAGGATGGAGAAGGAGAGTAGGGAGGGGAGGAGGGTGGCGTGGGTAGTTTCAGGGCATGAGAGAGGGGCACGAGAGGAGACATGTATAGTTTGTTTACAACTGACGGGGGTTTGGAAAGAACTACTTCCTGGATGAAAGATAATATGCGGTCCTTTTCATTTGGATTACACCTCTCTAATGCACGTTAGCGAGCGCTGCCTACCCACCCACGGACGGACGCACACTATCTTATCAATATCGCACCACGGCGGGTGACTATTACCGTTGCACCGAAAAAATCGACGTCGAGCAAAACTCCAGTGGAGTAGATTTGCATGAAAAATAGACATGAACATTCAGTAATTATTAAGTTTGAAGTTATGGAACCATGCTGGGCAGTGCATTTTAATGCTGGGCGGATCTGCTAGCTGAATACATGGATTTTAAAAGACACTTATTGAGTGGAGTGCAGGTGTTTCTTGAAATGATGATTTTGTTTTGAACAACCCCCCCCTCACCCTTTAACACCTCTCTCTCTCTCTCTCTCTCTCTCTCTCTCTCTCTCTCTTTCTCTGTCTACCTCTCTCCATCTCTCTCTCTGTCTACCTCTCTCTCTCTCTCTACCTCTCTCTCTCTCTCTGTCTCCCTCTCTCCCATACACCCTAATGAAGCTGTTCCCTTCTTCTCATCTCTTTCTTTGTTGTTTTTTTGGGCTCTGTGAAACATGCATAAATCATAATAAACAGAAGGATGAATATTTAATCGGCAGCATCCTGCGTCTTCGGTCTGGGTCTCCTGTGTGTAGGAGAGCCTCTGATGTGGCAGGTACAGGCAGGGGACTGGAGAGAATGCTGCCAGGACCCCCTCACAGAGGAGGGGGGGGGGGGGTGGGTGGGGGAGAGGGGAGAGTAGCGGGGGAGATGAGGGGGGAGAGGAGGGGAAGCTGGCTGAGACAAGCCCGCCTCTACAGACTGGACTGGGCTGGGCTGGAATGGACTGGGCTGGGCTAGAGTCAACTGGTCTGTGCTGTTGTTGCTGGGTGTTGTCCTGCGTTCGTCAGGGCTGTCTGGCTAGGGTTGGTTGGTTTGTTGGTTTGTTGGTTGGTTGGTTGGTTGGTTGTTTGGTTGGTTGGTTGGTTGGTTGGTTGGGTGGTTGGTTGGGTGGACTGGTCTAAGGCTAGGCTGTGGTAAAGCTGTAGTATTCAGAGTAAAATGGGCCGACAACACAACACCATGAGCTGAGCTGTCAGGGGGGATTACTTCAGCCAGGCAAGCCAGCGGGGTCTCTACTACCGCTCCACCAGAGAGAGAGAGAGAGAGGGGGAGAGAGGGAGGGAGGGGAGAGAGAGAGAAAGTGAGGCGGAAGTGCGGCTAAGCGTGTGTTTCTGTGCGCGAAAGAGAGAGGTGAGAGAGAGAGAGGCTGAGGAACGAGATCGACGGAGCGCAGAGGAGAGCGAGGGGAAAAAAAAGCGAGTGAGTGAATAAAAAGGCAGCAGAGAGAGAGAGAGAGAGAGAGAGAGAGAGAGACAGGAGGTGGACGTTAAGCTGGGTCTATCAGGTCTGTTGTACTGTAGACAGGCAGGCAGGCGAGGCGGAGGCAGCGATGTTGGAGCACTCCTCCGAGCTGGGCTTTGTGCAGAGTGTGTGTGTTGACAGCATATGCTGCGCCCCCCCCGCACCCCCCACAGCAGGATCCACCAGGGCCGACGAGCTGCTGCTGAGGTACTGTACAACACACTCGCTCACACACACACGCACACACACACACACACACACGCACATACACACATGCACCACATGCATGCATGCACACATCTGTCTAGTCCAGACTGCTGTGTGTACCCCTAGTGGGTGTTCTTCGACTGCTGGTGTGTGTTATTTCAGGGTGTGTGTGTGTGTGTGTGTGTGTGTGTGTGTGTGTGTGTGTGTGTGTGAGTGTGTGTGTGTGTGTGTGTGTGTGTGTGTGCATGTGCGTGTGTCTGTGTGTGTTGGTGTTTTAGCTGGTCTTAGTGAAACAGGGTACAGTGAAGGTTTAGTGGGATGTCTCTCAAATGTTTTACTGCGACTTTTCTCTCTCTCTCTCTCTCTCTGTCTCTCTCTCTCTCTCTCTCTCTCTCTCTCTCTCTCTCTCTCTCTCTCTCTCTCTCCCTCTGCCCCTCCCATTCTCTCTCGACGGCGGGATCCCTCCCCGCTGTCCTGCGACTGTTTTCGCTCGTCCGAGCATAAGAAATCAGATCCTTGTATCTCTCTCTTATTGTTGTTCTCTCACTCCCTCCATCCTGTGTGTCAGAGTCGCCTTTGGGTGTGTGAGACATGGCGGGGGGGGGGGGGGGGGGGGCAGTTGATGTAGTGCGAGGGGGCTTTACTTCCTCTCTAGGGGGGGTAGAGGGGAGGGGCCTGTGGCTATGGTGCACGGGGAGGGGCCTGTGGCTATGGTGATCTAGAACAGCAGTGTGTGTTTGTACGGGACTCACTGTAATCACCGGTGAGGAGAGGAGAGGGGCGGGGGGGTGGGGTGGGGGGCGAGAGGGTGAGAGACGAGGGGGAAGATTCCATGTTTTGGATTTTTTTGGGATGCGAAATGTGCCGCCCGTGTTTCGTTATGCGATGGGAAAAAAACAAACCTCAAACCTCATCTTATCTCCTTCACACCTCAGCCTCCTGCCCGCTTCAAACATCCAGAACCGTGTTCTATATCTGGAGGGAAGGATTTGGGGTTCTGGTAAGATGTCTGCTTTTGTGTGTCTGGTTCTCAGACGCCAGGAGAGAGAGAGTCGTGGAGGGAAGGGGAGAGGGAGGGAGGGAGAGGGAGGGAGAGAGAGAGAGAGAGAGAGAGAGAGAGAGAGAGAGAGAGAGAGAGAGAGAGAGAGAGAGAGAGAGAGAAAGGGGTGTAGAGAAAAGCATCTCCGCTCCAACAACGAGACAGCCAAACAATAGAGCTGCCAAACACTTTGCTTTGCCCCCCCCCCCTCTTCCTCCTCCTCCTCCTCCTCCTCTTCTCTCTCTCTCATTTCTCTCTCAGTGAAATACTATGTCTCTTTCCTTTCCCTATCTCCTGTGCCACACTCTTCCCTGTGGTTTTGATTATTAATATTCTTCTTGATTATGTACAGTAGTTTATTGTACCTCAATATAAACCACCAGATTTCTTTCATGGTACAAAAGTCTGTGGATGTCACAGAGAAATGTGTAGCCAGCCAATGTGCTGTTCAGTACCAGAACTGATGATGTAAGAAAGTTCCAAATATTGATTCTGAGCGGGAGGGTGTTGAACATTTCTAAATAACTGAATTCCGGTTTGCCGGTCGTATAATATTGCAAATCACTGAGTGGCGGATACAATGAATTCTTCATTGGATGGCAAATGAAAATGTGTTTGTAGTAACTTATTTCATTTTATACGTCTGAGAGCAATTTAGCAATGAAAAAGCTTTATTTGCAAAAGAAATCGCTTTATAGCTCTAAGCGTTGACAGTGAGACGCAAAATTGAAAGGCATGCCTGTAAAAGATATAGAGCAATACTAATGGTGTGTAGCAGGTGTGTGTGTGTGTGTGTGTGTGTGTGTGTGTGTCTGTGTGTCTGTGTCTGTGTCTGTGTCTGCGTCTGTGTGTCTGTGTCTGTGTGTCTGTGTGCGTGTGCGTGTGTGTGTGCGTGTGCGCGTGTGCGTGCGCGTGTGTGCGTGTGCTTGTGTGTGTGTGTGTGTGGACATTAAACCAGCGCCAGGGCTGGGTAGTTCTCCTCTGAGCGAGGTCCCAGTTAAACCCTCTCCTCTAAGTGAGCTGCTGTTCTAATGGTGTGCAGGATATTAGTCCTTCTATTAGGGCACCGGTTCTGTTGGTTTAGAGCAGAGAGAGTTATGGGCCTCTCCCTTCCATTACCCAGGCGAGGTGGGGGCAACCGGGCTCGCAAATGGCCCCCTGCGCCCCTCATGAATGTGCTAAACCAGCCGTCACAGCACAGCCCAGTGGACGGAGGGAGCGCGTCTCGACGGCGCGATGGACGCCTCATCCTTCTTCCTCCTTCAGCTTTGCGATAAAGACGCCCAGTCTGACTCTGTTTTGGACAACGGCTGTGGGGACTGTAGGCGTGTCTGGTACACACATGCACACACGCACACACACAGACACAGACACAGACACAGACACACACACAGACACACACACACGCGCACACACGCACGCACACACACGCACACACACGCACATACACACAGACAAATGCACATACACACACACACGCATACATGCACACGCGCACGCACACACGCACGCACACACACACACACACACACATACACACACTTCACCCATGCTCAGACACACACTGAAACAATACATGCACACACACGCACAGACACACACACACACCTGGGTTTGTGTCTAGCCTTTCTTTCTCCAATGGATGAATAATTGTTAGTCCGCTCACACACTGATCAGGTCTGAGTCACACAGACCATTACCACCGCTGCATACCACGCAGCCAACAGCAGTGTGTGTGTGTGTGTGTGTGTGTATATCATCAGTGATCCCTGTCTGATAGTTTGTATTAGAGATGGATAAAAAGGAAAAAGCTGCTCTGCGCTTCCTTACAAACATTCCTTACAATCTGAAACATTTTAGCAAGCAAGGTTTTTTTTACATGATCATTATTGGTAGAAACCTTTCCCTCATCAGCTGCATACATACCTGCTCCCGATTTGCTCGAATCTTCCTCATATTTCTATATTTACATCTCTGGCAGTCGAACATGTATTCCACAAAACCTTCAGATCTCTTTTGGTTGAGAAACCAGCAGGCCTGCGCCAACTCTAAACAAACAGACTCGGTGGCTGACTGGCAGGTTTTCAGACAACTGAGAAATAGAAACGTTCCTCGTCCATTACGAAAGCTAAATCCAGCTCCTTCTTAAATCTCTCAGATTATAAGAATCTCCGATTCTGCTGATGATCCTACAAAATGTTGGAAACTAATTAACCAACCCTGAAGCATGGAAGTTCCTCTTCCTCCTCTTCCTCTTCCTCCCTACCTGAAGATATTCTGTCAGATCTCCTGGCTTCATTACAGAGGGAAATGTTACGTTAGTAACGCCTTTAATCAGCATTTTATCCCCGTGGGCTTGTTATTGGAGAGAACCGGTGGTCCGGCTGGCCCTGGTCAGAAGGTCGACTGCGCTCCCATCTCCCGGCCCCCCAGTCGGCTCGCTGGGAGATCAGTCAACGACCAGAGAATTCTTTGATTTCATTTCAACGGTTTTTCTACGTGTGATGTACCAGATGCCCTGCTTCAGACCCAGGCCTAGTGCAGCTGCCCCCCCCCCCTGATTGAAGGGTCATTCACCCATATTTTTAATCGGGCCGTTATCTCAGGTGCTATCCCCGAGGTTCGGAAGGCAGCCCCATGTGCTCCCTCTCCATGAAGGTAGTGACCCCCTCCGACCTAGATAACTACAGCCTAATAGCCAAGCTATCTAGTGTTGCATATTTGATCAAAAGGTTGGCTAGCCCTCGTGAACGTCTTTCTTCATTACTCCCTTTTAGCGTATAAAGCCCTTCTGC
>NC_137678.1:43101541-43109062 GCF_963989245.1 Nansenia antarctica
AATGAATGAGCCTGTGTGTGTGTGTGTGTGTGTGTGTGTGTGTGTGTGTGTGTGCGTGTGTGTGTGGCTGTCTGTCTGTCTGTGTGTCTGTGTGTGTGTGTGTGTGTGTGTGTGTGTGTGTGTGTGTGTGTGTGTGTGTGGGTGTGTGTGTGAGTGTGAGTGTGTTCAGACTCAGGCCATGTGTGTTAAACAGGTCACAGAGCATTTGGGGAAGCAGAGCTCCACAGGTAGGTCTACTGTACCGTACCCGTAATCAGCCAATCAGACGGCCTTTAGAGGCAGAGGGCCCGGGCTATCTGGAACACTGTGTTCTAAACTGGGTCCAGAGCAGAGGGGGGGGGGGGGGGGGGGGGGCAAAGAGAAGGAAAGAGAGAGAGAGAGAGAGTGAAAAAGTGAAAAAGAAATGGCAAGCGAGTAGAGGGAGGAGAGACGCACGTGTTTGAGGGGGGGGGGGGGGGGGGGGGGGCAGGGGGCGAAAGAGAAGGAAAGAAAGAGTGAGAAAGAAATGGCAAGCGAATAGAGGGAGGAGGGATGCATGTGTCTGAGTAGCCTAAATATCCCCTTCTGTCATTATTTCATTTGGCTTGTGATTGGACACCAACACACTCTTAATGACGGTGTCACGGCAGTGGGGATGATGCAATTGGTAATCAGACCGTCCAGTTCACAGCCTGGCAGTCACACAGATACTTCTCTCAACACTTCTCTCCTCGACGGCCCAACTCACCACGGACCAATCACACAGATACTTCCGATACAGATACTACTTCTCTCCTACTTCGGCAGCCCCGCTCCCTCTCTCCTCCCCGAGCCCTGGTGGCTTAACAATCCGCAGGTGTGCCTCGTTGGGGGCAGGACGTCCGTATATATAACGGCTCGCCTCGTTGGCAAGGCAGGAAGTGTGTTTAAAGGTGCTCGGGGTGGGGGGGGGGAGAAGCCGGCGGGCTGCAAGCTGCCGCCCTTCAACCATCCCTCCCCTAGGCGCTCCTCCCCTGCTGTCCGCCACAGTCGGAGCTCAGATGAACAGCAGCAATGAGATCAGGGCCTGGTGTGTTGGGTTCCTCTCATGTCCACTTGGTGCTCAAACGCAGCTGTTTGCTCTCATGAATCATTCATGAGACACTTAACATGAAATATTCACGCCGGATAAAACAGACACCCATCATCCAGGGCCGGCCGGCCCCGGCCTCGGCCACGCGAGGACTGCTCTACTACCCAGCATCCTTTGGGGTGATATCGTTTCTCATATTCTTTACCGTAGATGTTTCGAGGCTCCCACAAGGCACTCGCAGAGGCTGAATTAGAGCTATTTTTGGGTCCCTCTGTAGCCTTCCGTCTCTCTCTCTCTCTCTCTCTCTCTCTCTCTCTCTCTCATTTTGTCTCTCTCTCTCTCTCATTCTGTCTCTCGTTCTCACTCACTCTGCTTGTCCCCCCGTCCGACTGGAGTGATCGATTTGCATTGTAGGGCAGCTGATGCCCCAGCCCGAGGCGAAAGAGAGCGCGAGTAAGAGAGAGATGGAGTGTGTGTGTGCGTGTGTGTGTGTGAGAGAGAGAGAGAGAGAGAGAGAGTGGGAGACCTTGCCCTTAGCTAGCTCTCAAAGAACACACAGCCCAAGGAAAAGGAGTGGGAGGGGGGGCCAGGGGGAGAGAGAGAGCCGAAGGAAAAAAGGCAGAACACACTACGACACGGCAATACATCAAAATATCAATGAGTCCACCTTTGATCTTTCGTAACAAAAAAAACGCCTCGCGCCTCGAAGGTCTACAGCTCACTCTCCTTTGGGAGAGGCACGGCCTTGTGCAAAGCAAAGCGAGAGATTGAGAAAGGCTAAAAGAGAGAGAATAAGAGAGCCGTTTGTCGTTTGTCCTGCAGATGGATGTTGACACTCCAACGGCTTATGGCCATTACATACAGGTGCTACATCAGCATTTCCTGGTTCAACCAAGGCCCCTGGGTAGTGAATGCGGTCAGGTCAAGGCCTGCTCTCTCTGCTATACCAAAAAGCCAGTGGCCATTGTCGACCACAATGCCATATATATACCCCCCCCCTTCCTCTCACCTCAGGGCCACGTTGACACCGCACATGCAAAGGGTCATGACTTGCACTCTCACACACACACACACACACACACACACACACATGAAAAACACATATGCACATGCACATCTATAGACTCACACACACACACACACACACACACACACACTCACATGAAAAACACATATGCACATGCACATCTATAGACTCACACACACACACACACACACACACATACACTCACATGAAAAACACATATGCACATGCACATCTATAGACACACACACACACACACACACACACACTCACATGAAAAACACATATGCACATGCACATCTATAGACTCACACACACACACACACACACACACACACACACATGAAAAACACATATGCACATGCACATCTATAGACTCACACACACACACACACACACACACTCACATGAAAAACACATTATGCACATGCACATCTATAGACTCACACATACACACACACACACACACACACACACACACACTCATTATTTAAACTTGAGCTGCTTAGTACACCTCCTCCTCAGCACCATTCAGAGTGGTAGATCAGGTACGCAGCTGTTCAGAGATGTTTCTCTATGATATAGTTTTCCAGAAGCAGTCTGAGTGTGTTTGACTTACTGGCTCATTATGTTTTCCAGCAGATTAATTGAATATGAACACTGGTTTGTTAAAGCTATATTAATGGGCTGCATTAGGGGAAAGGACACATGTTGTTAAGCTAAACCAGAGCCTATGCATATGGCTTTAAAAATATATATATAACGTTTCCACACTTAAAAAAAAAAAGTGTTTTTATGTCTGTTGATAGTTATACACAACAAAATGATGAGAATATCAACGTGTTTGTGGAGGACATTTGAGCACCTGTCTCCCCTACACTCCCACAGGCATCTCAGCTGTGGAAGTGAAAAGATGTCTGGTGTTAAACAAGATGCCACCGGATTACACACACACACACACACATGATGCCCTCACACACACACACACACACACACACACACACACACACACACACACACACACACACAGAGCTCGGCCATGCAATATACGGTTGCTGATCAAGACCACGATATTGGCTATCCCAATCCTGTGAGGCCTCTCCTTATGTGTTTCCAATAATATAAACAGCATCATTACACAGTTAGTACATAACGTGTAAACCCATTGTATTGTTCTACCAATAGAATGGAATGCCAATATACTGCTGTGTGGTCATTATGTAATGCTGTTTAGACCTACAGCTAGCCTGTTTGCTGTATGGGGTCAAGTGCAATGAAACATGCAGAACATACTACACCCCAGGGAGTTGTTGCCTGAGAACACTGAGGTATAGCATCAGTCTCTTTCCACCCATAAGCTAACCTTAACCCTTATGAGTAAACAACAAACTTGGCCCTAGAGCAGCGCCCGAGGACAACTCCCACCTACACCATACAGTCACTCTGGTATACATGTGCACTACTGTGCTCACTCCCTGTTTTTCCCTCCATGACCCAGATAGGCTTTATTCCCCCCCAAGAGAGTTGCTGCTCTCAGCTTAGAGAGGCTCATTATGGCGAAGTGCTCCCTCTTCTTTTCCCCTTTGAGGGGAGGGGAGGTGGGGGGGGGCGTGCAGGGGCACACAGGGGAGCATTCACCCCCTCTTTGGTCGTGGTTCCCGCGGTCACAGTCACCGTTCTATTCCAGTCGTATCCATACTGGACGTAAATGCGGCGTAAATATCATGTGCGATGAACATTTAAGAAGGCTAATGAATCACTGAAAGGAAGCCTTTCAAATGTGTCGGGCTGACCCTGCGTCTCCGGAGTTGTTAAACGATCTAAATCGATTATTCACGATTGGACACGCTGTGGCGTGTGGCCTATAGTTAGGGCTTTGTGGTAAGGTCACTAAATCGGTTGGGGGGGGGGGGGGGGGGGGGTACAATAAATGCATTATAATCAAGCATCGATCATTCGTATTTTGCGCGTGCGACCCTTTATTGATTGCATTATCACTGCATTCATTATATCCCCATTCGTGTTGTCACATCATAAATCACATATATTTGCTTTAATTGCGCCTGTCAACGCTCCCTAGCCCCTGGAATAAAGTGCAGGGCTCCGGCGGTACCTATCTAACGGTTAAAGATTAGCTGCAGCGTTACGCGCGGGGCCACCGCCACGCCTCCTGATTTGGCACCTGGTATTCCACACAGCCTCCCGACAGTTGCCCTGAGCAGAAAGGGATTTTTAGACAGGATTGGAGGGGGAAAAACGAATAGCTGGGAGAAGAAGAGAATGTGACAACTGCCGAGTGTGTGGCTACTGCCTTGGGGAGGCCTCGGCTCTGTGCACCTGTCCCTCTCTGTCTCCGGCGGCCAGGCGCAGTTGTCGGAACTGGGCGAGCTTGAGAGAGAGACGCTCTTTCTATTTGTCAGACAGAGCGCACAGCACAGCGGCGCAGTTTAACACGGAGGGGACACAGCCAGGGCAAGAAACAGTCATGACTTCATCCTACAATCTGGATTTTCTGCCCGATATGATGGTTGAGAGCCGTTTGCTTGTTCCGGGCGATAGAATGTGAGTCATTATTTTTGGCTTTCTCTCTCTCTCTCTCTCTCCCCTGTTACCGACTCCCCTTTTACGATTGTGCCCGTTATGAAAAGCAGCTGTCCGATTTGGAAATGTTTGCGTTTGCGGTTGTGTGTCCGCAATTGAGACCGAATGACGCTGTTCGCTGTGGTTGTTTGGTGTTGGTGTGTAATTGTTACCGATGGAATAGAAATAGGAGTGCCCAGCCAGCAAGAGCGATGCGCGCCCCGACAGCAGCCCCGGGATAATATCCTAATAGACGGGACAGTGATGAATGAACGCCGTTATGATGATAATGATATCACGGTAAATTAACGGTGTCTTTAAATGGCCTTTTATCAGCTGTCGTCAAATTGCTGTGTCTCAAGTAGCCGTATATATCTCCTCGCCTGGCATGATCGACTGGAATAGAGGAAGTTCTTTTGATATGTGCGGCAGCCGCCCATTAACATTGCACAGGGTCTCACTGGGCTGGGCTGAGGGGTGCAGGGGTCTCTGTAGGCAGGGTGAGTAGGCACATGTTTAAGTCACAGAGTCTCCTCACTGCCCATTCTCTCTCTCTCTGCAGAGGTCTAATCGTGAGCTTAGAATGATAAGGTTCTATCTCCGTTCAGGGCAGTTCAGAGATATCGAGCGTCAAAGTTTTTACATTCCATTATGTTCTGTGAGATGGAACCTTTGTATTTTATGAATTACTAACTCAAAAATTTCAACATTTTCAAAATAACACCACACAGGCATTAATAAACACCTAATGGATCAGATTATGTAAAAAACTCAATTTTGACAAAAATGGAGATAGAACCTTATAATTCTAACGTCACGTAATGTCACATGAGGGTGATTTCTTGCCCTAAGCCTCTTGTGCATTGTTCTGTTCTTTGCCTCTTTTGTTGGCAAATGATGAGAGATGAACGAAAGTGGAACACACATTATATGCACACACAGATATGTCTTTCTGGCATTTTGAGTGGGGAAACACATGCGCTTATTAAAACCATATCGGAATGCGGAATGACTAACTCCCCCCGCTTGTTTAAATTCGATTTGCGGTGTGTGCTGCACGAGTTCTAAAGGAGAGATAAATCTGATTACACTGCGTGCATGCGTGCACAAGAAGACACGTAATTCACTTAAAAGTCCAGAATTCCAAGAACGGGGACAAAGGGAGGTTTTCATGCTGACATAATGATCGCGGTCTGTTATTCCGCCGCGCGCACAGCTGACTCGCTACCGAGCCTGTCCCACTTACGTCCCCTCGTTTTAAATCGGCTTGTTGTTGATGGTCCATGTTCTAGTGGGGAGAGGAACGTTTTCTTATCTCTGTCTCTTATCTCTCTCTCTCTCTCTCTCTCTCTCTCTCTCTCTCTCTCTCTCTTATCTCTCTGATCTCTCCCTCCCTCCCTCTCTCTCTTTCTCCCCCCTCTCTCCCTCTCTTTCTGTTTCTCCCTCCCTCCCTCACCCTCCCCCCCTCTCTCTCCCCCCTCTCTCTCTCAGCCCTATCCCATGACTTCTCTCATTATGTCAAGATGTGGCGGCAGCTTAACAAGCGGCTCCTCCAAATTGCGTCTTTGTCCAGTGTCTGGTAGCTCTAGGCTATGGATGTGTACGTGCGTGATGCCGGCATGCATCATAAAGTTGGCGAGTGACCTCCAGCTCCGCAGACTGAGGAGACCGTGACCCTCGTGAACACATCACACGTTGGAGCCATTTCTCTCCCTCTCGTTCTCCACTGACTCGTGGGTCTATTATGCAGAGACTGGAGTGATCAGACCGCCCCCTCATTCGTCTGTGTCTCCATGGCCATGCACACCGCCACGGGGTGGGGACGCCATCGCACTCTCCAGAAACCGTCTCTCTCTCTATCCTTCTGTACTCCATCTCTCCTTTTTTTATTCAAACCCTCCCTCCCCCCCTCCCTCTCTCCTTATCCTTTGCTTCCTCTCCCCCCCAAACACTCCTTCTCCCTCGCTCCCTCTCACCCTCCCACCCCCCCTTCCTCCACACTGCAGGGCCCAGAAAGGCTCAGACTATTTTTAAGGGTCTTTTCCCTTTGGTGTGACATTTTGTGTCGTATCTGCTGTCTGCCTGTGTCCATGGTCTGGCCCTATCACTATCACAGAGAGAGAGAGAGGCATGGAGAGAGAAATGGGGAGAGAGAGAGAGAGAGGCATGGAAAGAGAAACAGGGAGAGAGAGAGAGAGAGAGAGAGACAGGCATGGAGAGAGAAACGGAGAGAGAAAGAGAGAGAGACATGGAGAGAGAAACAGGGCGATAGAGAGAGAGAGAGAGACATGGAGAGAGAAACAGGGCGATATAGAGAGAGAGAGAGAGAGAGAGAGAGAGAGAGAGAGAGAGAGACATGGAGAGAGAAACAGGGCGATAGAGAGAGAGAGAGAGGCATGGAGAGAGAAACAGGGCGATAGAGAGAGAGAGAGAGAGACATGGAGAGAGAAACAGGGCGATAGAGAGAGGGGAGGGAGGCTCAGCCTCTACACACTCCTCTGGGTATACAACATGGGGGGGGGTCTTGCTCCCATCACCAGCTGAGGGACCCTGAAGTGTGGGGGCCGCTGGGTAATCTGGGGGCTTTAACACAAGGGTACTTATCGGTGCCCCCTCTCCATCGCTCCCCTCGCCCAGGCCCGTATCGGAGGAGGCGGACAGTTTCCCAGAGATATAGCGGTTATGGAGATGACAGTTGCTTTTCTTTTTCTTTTTTACGCTAGCACACATTTCATGCCTGGCTGCTGCTTACCTCTCCCAAGTGTGAAGGTGTTAAATATGTCTTTTATGTGACAGATCACAGACAGCATTAAGCTGTGGCAGTTCTGGAAATGGGTCCATTTCAATGCTAGATTACAATCTAGCC
>NC_137678.1:43109262-43111762 GCF_963989245.1 Nansenia antarctica
CCCCCACAGCAGGATCCACCAGGGCCGACGAGCTGCTGCTGAGGTACTGTACAACACACTCGCTCACACACACACACACACACACACACACGCACATACACACATGCACCACATGCATGCATGCACGCATCTGTCTAGTCCAGACTGCTGTGTGTACCCCTAGTGGGTGTTCTTCGAACTGCTGGTGTGTGTTATTTCAGGGTGTGTGTGTGTGTGTGTGTGTGTGTGTGTGTGTGTGTGTGTGTGTGTGTGTGTGAGTGTGTGTGTGTGTGTGCATGTGCGTGTGCGTGTGTGTCTGTGTGTGTTGGTGTTTTAGCTGGTCTTAGTGAAACAGGGTACAGTGAAGGTTTAGTGGGATGTCTCTCAAATGTTTTACTGCGACTTTTCTCTCTCTCTCTGTCTCTCTCTCTCTCTGTCTCTCTGGCTCTCTCTCGTCTCTCTCTCTCTCTCTCTCTCTCTCTCTGTCTCTCTCTCTCTCTGTCTCTCAGGCTCTCTGTCTCTCTCTCTCTCTCTCTCTCTCTCTCTCCCTCCCGCCCCTCCCATTCTCTCTCGACGGCGGGATCCCTCCCCGCTGTCCTGCGACTGTTTTCGCTCGTCCGAGCATAAGAAATCAGATCCTTGTATCTCTCTCTTATTGTTGTTCTCTCTCTCCCTCCATCCTGTGTGTCAGAGTCGCCTTTGGGTGTGTGAGACATGGCGGGGTGGGGGGGGGGGGGGGCAGTTGATGTAGTGCGAGGGGGCTTTACTCCTCTCTAGGGGGGTAGAGGCCAGCACGGGGAGGGGCCTGTGGCTATGGTGATCTAGAACAGCAGTGTGTGTTTGTACGGGACTCACTGTAATCACCGGTGAGGAGAGGAGAGGGGCGGGGGGGGGGAGAGGGGGAAGACTCCATGTTTTGGATTTTTTGGGGATGCGAAATGTGCCGCCCGTGTTTCGTTATGCGATGGGAAAAAAAACAAACCTCAAACCTCATCTTATCTCCTCTCACACCTCAGCCTCTCGCCCGCTTCAAACATCCAGAACCGTGTTCTATATCTGGAGGGAAGGATTTGGGGTTCTGGTAAGATGTCTGCTTTTGTGTGTCTGGTTCTCAGACGCCAGGAGAGAGAGAGTCGTGGAGGGAAGGGGAGAGGGAGGGAGGGAGAGGGAGAGGGAGGAGAGAGAGAGAGAGAGAGAGAGAGAGAGAGAGAGAGAGAGACGAGAGAGAGAGAGAGAGAGAGAGAGAGAGAGAGAGAGAGAGAGAGAGAGAGAGAGAGAGAAAGGGGTGTAGAGAAAAGCATCTCCGCTCCAACAACGAGACAGCCAAACAATAGAGCTGCCAAACACTTTGCTTTGCCCCCCCCCCCCCTCTTCCTCCTCCTCCTCCTCCTCCTCCTCCTCCTCCTCCTCTTCTCTCTCTCTCATTTCTCTCTCAGTGAAATACTATGTCTCTTTCCTTTCCCTATCTCCTGTGCCACACTCTTCCCTGTGGTTTTGATTATTAATATTCTTCTTGATTATGTACAGTAGTTTATTGTACCTCAATATAAACCACCAGATTTCTTTCATGGTACAAAAGTCTGTGGATGTCACAGAGAAATGTGTAGCCAGCCAATGTGCTGTTCAGTACCAGAACTGATGATGTAAGAAAGTTCCAAATATTGATTCTGAGCGGGAGGGTGTTGAACATTTCTAAATAACTGAATTCCGGTTTGCCGGTCGTATAATATTGCAAATCACTGAGTGGCGGATACAATGAATTCTTCATTGGATGGCAAATGAAAATGTGTTTGTCGTAACTTATTTCATTTTATACGTCTGAGAGCAATTTAGCAATGAAAAAGCTTTATTTGCAAAAAATCGCTTTATAGCTCTAAGCGTTGACAGTGAGACGCAAAATTGAAAGGCATGCCTGTAAAAGATATAGAGCAATACTAATGGTGTGTAGCAGGTGTGTGTGTGTGTGTGTGTGTGTGTGTGTGTGTGTGTCTGTGTGTCTGTGTGTCTGTGTCTGTGTCTGTGTCTGCGTCTGCGTCTGCGTCTGTGTGTCTGTGTGCGCGTGTGCGTGCGCGTGTGTGTGCGTGTGCTTGTGTGTGTGTGTGTGTGTGTGGACATTAAACCAGCGCCAGGGCTGGGTAGTTCTCCTCTGAGCGAGGTCCCAGTTAAACCCTCTCCTCTAAGTGAGCTGCTGTTCTAATGGTGTGCAGGATATTAGTCCTTCTATTAGGGCACCGGTTCTGTTGGTTTAGAGCAGAGAGAGTTATGGGCCTCTCCCTTCCATTACCCAGGTGAGGTGGGGGCAACCGGGCTCGCAAATGGCCCCCTGCGCCCCTCATGAATGTGCTAAACCAGCCGTCACAGCACAGCCCAGTGGACGGCGGGAGCGCGTCTCGACGGCGCGATGGACGCCTCATCCTTCTTCCTCCTTCAGCTTTGCGATAAAGACGCCCAGTCTGACTCTGTTTTGGACAACGGCTGTGGGGACTGTAGGCGTGTCTGGTACACACATGCACACACGCAC
>NC_137678.1:43116762-43124262 GCF_963989245.1 Nansenia antarctica
ATATTCACGCCGGATAAAACAGACACCCATCATCCAGGGCCGGCCGGCCCCGGCCTCGCGAGGACTGCTCTACTACCCAGCGTCCTTTGGGGTGATATCGTTTCTCATATTCTTTACCGTCGATGTTTCGAGGCTCCCACAAGGCACTCGCAGAGGCTGAATTAGAGCTATTTTTGGGTCCCTCTGTAGCCTTCCGTCTCTCTCTCTCTCTCTCTCTCTCTCTCTCTCTCTCTCTCTCTCTCTCTCTCATTTTGTCTCTCTCTCTCTCTCATTCTGTCTCTCGTTCTCACTCACTCTGCTTGTCCCCCCCTCCGACTGGAGTGATCGATTTGCATTGTAGGGCAGCTGATGCCCCAGCCCGAGGCGAAAGAGAGCGCGAGTAAGAGAGAGATGGAGTGTGTGTGTGCGTGTGTGTGTGTGAGAGAGAGAGAGAGAGAGAGAGAGAGTGGGAGACCTTGCCCTTAGCTAGCTCTCAAAGAACACACAGCCCAAGGAAAAGGAGTGGGAGGGGGGGCCAGGGGGAGAGAGAGAGCCGAAGGAAAAAAGGCAGAACACACTACGACACGGCAATACATCAAAATATCAATGAGTCCACCTTTGATCTTTCGTAACAAAAAAAACGCCTCGCGCCTCGAAGGTCTACAGCTCACTCTCCTTTGGGAGAGGCACGGCCTTGTGCAAAGCAAAGCGAGAGATTGAGAAAGGCTAAAAGAGAGAGAATAAGAGAGCCGTTTGTCGTTTGTCCTGCAGATGGATGTTGACACTCCAACGGCTTATGGCCATTACATACAGGTGCTACATCAGCATTTCCTGGTTCAACCAAGGCCCCTGGGTAGTGAATGCGGTCAGGTCAAGGCCTGCTCTCTCTGCTATACCAAAAAGCCAGTGGCCATTGTCGACCACAATGCCATATATATATACCCCCCCCCCTTCCTCTCACCTCAGGGCCACGTTGACACCGCACATGCAAAGGGTCATGACTTGCACTCTCACACACACACACACACACACACACACACATGAAAAACACATTATGCACATGCACATCTATAGACTCACACACACACACACACACACACACTCACATGAAAAACACATATGCACATGCACATCTATAAACACACACACACACACACACACTCACATGAAAAATACATATGCACATGCACATCTATAGACTCACACACACACACACACACACACACACTCACATGAAAAACACATATGCACATGCACATCTATAGACTCACACACACACACACACACTCACATGAAAAACACATTATGCACATGCACATCTATAGACTCACACATACACACACACACACACACACACACACACACACACACACACACACACACACACACTCATTATTTAAACTAGAGCTGCTTAGTACACCTCCTCCTCAGCACCATTCAGAGTGGTAGATCAGGTACGCAGCTGTTCAGAGATGTTTCTCTATGATATAGTTTTCCAGAAGCAGTCTGAGTGTGTTTGACTTACTGGCTCATTATGTTTTCCAGCAGATTAATTGAATATGAACACTGGTTTGTTAAAGCTATATTAATGGGCTGCATTAGGGGAAAGGACACATGTTGTTAAGCTAAACCAGAGCCTATGCATATGGCTTTAAAAATATATATATAACGTTTCCACACTTTAAAAATGTGTTTGTATGTCTGTTGATAGTCATACACAACAAAATGATGAGAATATCAACGTGTTTGTTGAGGACATTTGAGCACCTGTCTCCCCTACACTCCCACAGGCATCTCAGCTGTGGAAGTGAAAAGATGTCTGGTGTTAAACAAGATGCCACCGGATTACACACACACACACACACACACATGATGCCCTCACACACACACATGATGCCCTCACACACACACACACACACACACACACACACACACACACACACACACACACACACACACACACACACACACACAGAGCTCGGCCATGCAATATACGGTTGCTGATCAAGACCACGATATTGGCTATCCCAATCCTGTGAGGCCTCTCCTTATGTGTTTCCAATAATATAAACAGCATCATTACACAGTTAGTACATAACGTGTAAACCCATTGTATTGTTCTACCAATAGAATGGAATGCCAATATACTGCTGTGTGGTCATTATGTAATGCTGTTTAGACCTACAGCTAGCCTGTTTGCTGTATGGGGTCAAGTGCAATGAAACATGCAGAACATACTACACCCCAGGGAGTTGTTGCCTGAGAACACTGAGGTATAGCATCAGTCTCTTTCCACCCATGAGCTAACCTTAACCCTTATGAGTAAACAACAAACTTGGCCCTAGAGCAGCGCCCGAGGACAACTCCCACCTACACCATACAGTCACTCTGGTATACATGTGCACTACTGTGCTCACTCCCTGTTTTTCCCTCCATGACCCAGATAGGCTTTATTTCCCCCCAAGAGAGTTGCTGCTCTCAGCTTAGAGAGGCTCATTATAGCGAAGTGCTCCCTCTTCTTTTCCCCTTTGAGGGGAGGGGAGGTGGGGGGGGCCGTGCAGGGGCGCACACAGGGGAGCATTCACCCCCTCTTTGGTCGTGGTTCCAGCGGTCACAGTCACCGTTCTATTCCAGTCGTATCCATACTGGACGTAAATGCGGCGTAAATATCATGTGCGATGAACATTTAAGAAGGCTAATGAATCACTGAAAGGAAGCCTTTCAAATGTGTCGGGCTGACCCTGCGTCTCCGGAGTTGTTAAACGATCTAAATCGATTATTCACGATTGGACACGCTGTGGCGTGTGGCCTATAGTTAGGGCTTTGTGGTAAGGTCACTAAATCGGTTGGGGGGGGGGGGTACAATAAATGCATTATAATCAAGCATCGATCATTTCGTATTTTGCGCGTGCGACCCTTTATTGATTGCATTATCACTGCATTCATTATCCCCCATTCGTGTTGTCACATCATAAATCAAATATATTTGCTTTAATTGCGCCTGTCAACGCTCCCTAGCCCCTGGAATAAAGTGCAGGGCTCCGGCGGTACCTATCTAACGGTTAAAGATTAGCTGCAGCGTTACGCGCGGGGCCACCGCCACGCCTCCTGATTTGGCACCTGGTATTCCACACACAGCCCCCCGACAGTTGCCCTGAGCAGAAAGGGATTTTTAGACAGGATTGGAGGGGAAAGAACGAATAGCTGGGAGAAGAAGAGAATGTGACAACTGCCGAGTGTGTGGCTACTGCCTTGGGGAGGCCTCGGCTCTGTGCACCTGTCCCTCTCTGTCTCCGGCGGCCAGGCGCAGTTGTCGGAACTGGGCGAGCTTGAGAGAGAGACGCTCTTTCTATTTGTCAGACAGAGCGCACAGCACAGCGGCGCAGTTTAACACGGAGGGGACACAGCCAGGGCAAGAAACAGTCATGACTTCATCCTACAATCTGGATTTTCTGCCCGATATGATGGTTGAGAGCCGTTTGCTTGTTCCGGGCGATAGAATGTGAGTCATTATTTTTGGCTTTCTCTCTCTCTCTCTCTCTCTCTCTCCCCTGTTACCGACTCCCCTTTTACGATTGTGCCCGTTATGAAAAGCAGCTGTCCGATTTGGAAATGTTTGCGTTTGCGGTTGTGTGTCCGCAATTGAGACCGAATGACGCTGTTCGCTGTGGTTGTTTGGTGTTGGTGTGTAATTGTTACCGATGGAATAGAAATAGGAGTGCCCAGCCAGCAAGAGCGATGCGCGCCCCGACAGCAGCCCCGGGATAATATCCTAATAGACGGGACAGTGATGAATGAACGCCGTTATGATGATAATGATATCACGGTAAATAAACGGTGTCTTTAAATGGCCTTTTATCAGCTGTCGTCAAATTGCTGTGTCTCAAGTAGCCGTATATATCTCCTCGCCTGGCATGATCGACTGGAATAGAGGAAGTTCTTGTGATATGTGCGGCAGCCGCCCATTAACATTGCACAGGGTCTCACTGGGCTGGGCTGAGGGGTGCAGGGGGCTCTGTAGGCAGGGTGAGTAGGCACATGTTTAAGTCACAGAGTCTCCTCACTGCCCATTCTCTCTCTCTCTGCAGAGGTCTAATCGTGAGCTTAGAATGATAAGGTTCTATCTCCGTTCAGGGCAGTTCAGAGATATCGAGCGTCAAAGTTTTTACATTCCATTATGTTCTGTGAGATGGAACCTTTGTATTTTATGAATTACTAACTCAAAAATTTCAACATTTTCAAAATAACACCACACAGGCATCAATAAACACCTAATGGATCAGATTATGTAAAAAACTCAATTTTGACAAAAATGGAGATAGAACCTTATAATTCTAACGTCACGTAATGTCACATGAGGGTGATTTCTTGCCCTAAGCCTCTTGTGCATTGTTCTGTTCTTTGCCTCTTTTGTTGGCAAATGATGAGAGATGAACGAAAGTGGAACACACATTATATGCACACACAGATATGTCTTTCTGGCATTTTGAGTGGGGAAACACATGCGCTTATTAAAACCATATCGGAATGCGGAATGACTAACTCCCCCCGCTTGTTTAAATTCGATTTGCGGTGTGTGCTGCACGAGTTCTAAAGGAGAGATAAATCTGATTACACTGCGTGCATGCGTGCACAAGAAGACACGTAATTCACTTAAAAGTCCAGAATTCCAAGAACGGGGACAAAGGGAGGTTTTCATGCTGACATAATGATCGCGGTCTGTTATTCCGCCGCGCGCACAGCTGACTCGCTACCGAGCCTGTCCCACTTACGTCCCCTCGTTTTAAATCGGCTTGTTGTTGATGGTCCATGTTCTAGTGGGGAGAGGAACGTTTTCTTATCTCTCTCTCTTATCTCTCTCTCTCTCTCTCTTATCTCTCTGATCTCTCCCTCCCTCCCTCCCTCTCTCTCTTTCTCCCCCCTCTCTCCCTCTCTTTCTGTTTCTCCCTCCCTCCCTCACCCCCCCCCCCCTCTCTCTCCCCCCTCTCTCTCTCAGCCCTATCCCATGACTTCTCTCATTATGTCAAGATGTGGCGGCAGCTTAACAAGCGGCTCCTCCAAATAGCGTCTTTGTCCAGTGTCTGGTAGCTCTAGGCTATGGATGTGTACGTGCGTGATGCCGGCATGCATCATAAAGTTGGCGAGTGACCTCCAGCTCCGCAGACTGAGGAGACCGTGACCCTCGTGAACACATCACACGTTGGAGCCATTTCTCTCCCTCTCGTTCTCCACTGACTCGTGGGTCTATTATGCAGAGACTGGAGTGATCAGACCGCCCCCTCATTCGTCTGTGTCTCCATGGCCATGCACACCGCCACGGGGTGGGGACGCCATCGCACTCTCCAGAAAACCGTCTCTCTCTATCCTTCTGTACTCCATCTCTCCTTTTTTTATTCAAACCCTCCCTCCCCCCCTCCCTCTCTCCTTATCCTTTGCTTCCTCTCCCCCCCAAACACTCCTTCTCCCTCGCTCCCTCTCACCCTCCCACCCCCCCTTCCTCCACACTGCAGGGCCCAGAAAGGCTCAGACTATTTTTAAGGGTCTTTTCCCTTTGGTGTGACATTTTGTGTCGTATCTGCTGTCTGCCTGTGTCCATGGTCTGGCCCTATCACTATCACAGAGAGAGAGAGAGAGAGAGAGAGAGAGAGAGAGGCATGGAGAGAGAAATGGGGAGAGAGAGAGAGAGAGAGAGAGAGGCATGGAGAGAGAAACAGGGAGAGAGAGAGAGAGAGAGAGAGAGACAGGCATGGAGAGAGAAACGGAGAGAGAAAGAGAGAGAGACATGGAGAGAGAAACAGGGCGATAGAGAGAGAGAGAGACATGGAGAGAGAAACAGGGCGATAGAGAGAGAGAGAGACATGGAGAGAGAAACAGGGCGATAGAGAGAGAGAGAGACATGGAGAGAGAAACAGGGCGATAGAGAGAGAGAGAGACATGGAGAGAGAAACAGGGCGATAGAGAGAGGGGAGGGAGGCTCAGCCTCTACACACTCCTCTGGGTATACAACATGGGGGGGGGGTCTTGCTCCCATCACCAGCTGAGGGACCCTGAAGTGTGGGGGCCGCTGGGTAATCTGGGGGCTTTAACACAAGGGTACTTATCTGTGCCCCCTCTCCATCGCTCCCCTCGCCCAGGCCCGTATCGGAGGAGGCGGACAGTTTCCCAGAGATATAGCGGTTATGGAGATGACAGTTGCTTTTCTTTTTCTTTTTTACGCTAGCACACATTTCATGCCTGGCTGCTGCTTACCTCTCCCAAGTGTGAAGGTGTTAAATATGTCTTTTATGTGACAGATCACAGACAGCATTAAGCTGTGGCAGTTCTGGAAATGGGTCTATTTCAATGCTAGATTACAATCTAGCCTCTCCTTCAATGTGTTTTTTCTTCTTTTTTTATTTATTATTCTTCCATGATGTTTTCTCTCTCTCTCTCTCTCTCTCTCTCTCTCTCTCTCTCTCTCTGTCTCTCTCCCTCCCTCTCTGTCTCTCTCTCTGTCTCTCTCTGTCTCTCTCTCTCTCTCTCCCTCTCCCTCCCTCTCTCTCTCTGTCTCTCTGAATGCCAGATCCCATGTGAGCGTGGTGAACCGCGCTCTCGCTCCGGTGATACGGCGGTCAGAGATTGGCTCACAGTTGGCATTGGCCCCCCGTTTCATTCCAGCCCTTGGCTCCCCCCCCCCCCCCCTGTAGCTCCTAGAACAGAAAAGGAAAGGTGGAAGCTCCTCCGCTTCGCCAATACCAGGACTCGAGTCATCCTCGTTTATATCTTAATCCTCCCCTTCACATCTGTAAACACAGAGAAAGGGAAAAAGGACTCGGGGGAAGTGGCCAGGGGCCAAAATGGAACAGAGCCGCTGTGTGTGTGTTCCCCCCCCCCCCTCCCCCCTCCAACTCTGACGCCTAGGCGGTGGTCCTCTCTTAAATAAAAACGAGCTCTCTGGGAAATGGGCGACCCTTCACCCCCCCCCCCCCCCCCCCCGCCCCGATTCTGCTGTGTGCTCCGTCCCATCTGTTAAAAAGAAGTAGAACGGGCCAGAACCGGGCCCGCGACACTCCCAGTCCCCCACTGGGTCTCTCCATGGGAGGCAAAGCCTCGGGCCTGGGGGAGAAGAACCTCTCAGATATAGACCCTTCCCTCTCCTTATCTCCTCTCCTTATCTCCTTATCTCCTCTCCTCACCTCCTTCCCTTTAGCCTTTCACCTGCTTTCACTTGTCATGACGAAGAGTTTGATCGATGGCCGTTGAGGAACGACCTCCTTTTTTTTCCTTCATTCCACCCTTCCCTTCCCTCTCTCCTCTCCCTCGTTCCACTCCTCCTCCTCCTCCTCCTCCTCCTCCTGCTGCTCCCCTGAGACAGCTGGTCCGTTCCCGGGGTGAAGGAGTGAAAGGGTGGGCCTGACTACAGACGCCCGTTAATCAGCCCCTGGGTAACAGGGTGGACCATCTATCTCTCCGTCCTTCCCTTCAATCCCAGGACAGGCACAAATCATAGAGTCAGCTGAACAGCTGAACGGCCGTGTGACA
>NC_137678.1:43132696-43135196 GCF_963989245.1 Nansenia antarctica
AGTTCCAGGTGCGAGAGAGAGGGAGTGAACGGAGGAGAGAGAGAGAGAGAGATGAGAGAGAGAGAGAGAGAGAGAGAGAGAGAGAGAGAGAGAGAGAGGGAGGGAGACAGAGAGAGAAAGACAGGGAGCGAGAGACAGAGACGGGGAGGGAGAAATAGCGGAGAGAGGGAGGGAGAGGGAGAGGTAGGCAGAAAAGAGAGAGAGAGAGGGAGAGAGAGAGAGGTATGCAGAGAGAGGGAGAGGGTAGGCAGAGAGAGAGGAGAGTGAGAGAGGGAGAGAAAGGTATGCAGAGAGAGAGAGAGAGAGAGAGAGAGAGAGAGAGGGAGAGGTAGGCAGAGAGAGAGGGAGTAGGAGAGTGTGTGTTATTAACTCCCCTGGCTTCTTGTGATCCATTCCCGCTTGACATTAGCTAGAGAAGATGACATGCTTTTTAGCACGCCGCGCCTCTGTGAGGAGGAGAGGGTTACTCTTCACCTCTGTCATTTACAGGGACGGATGCAGCTGCCCAGGACAGCGCACTCTCAAGGACATGTTAAGATGACTTGTCTCTCTCTCTCTCTCTCTCTCTCGCTCGCTATCTCTCTCTCTCACACACACCACACACACACACACTCCACTCTGGTTCCGCTTCCTCTCAAAGCAATGTGGCACATACATGTGTCTGAAGCCGAAACAAGTTCCGCAGTGTCCTCTCCTCTCACTGCTCCCTTTTAACCTGTGTGGGTGGGTGGTGGGTTGGTGCGTGTGTGTGTGTGTGTGTGCGCCCGCCCGCCCCCCGTCCGGCCGTCCGAGCGCGCACACACGTCCGGTTCCACTGTCCACCAAAGCCACTGTCCTTGCTGCTCCTTGAAAACAGATCTCTTCTGCTGCCGGCACCAGTGCATTCTGGGATGGAACAGATAAAAAGACGCCTTTTTTTTTTTTTTTTTTGCCTGAGCTCACACTTAAAGGCCGGGGTCGTCACGGGCGTCACGTTGTCACGCGAGCGACGACACATTAAAAGCTTCCCCTTCCCCTCGGCTGTTTTTTTTTCTTTTTTTTTTTGCATTTTCCCCTTTCCAACTTCAAAGGCGTCTCTCTCCCACCAGGATAGGCGCTGTGATGATTCAGCGAAAAAGGGCTTTGGGCTTGTTTGCCTTCTGTTTGTTTTTTTTTGTCATTAACGCTGTCACATTCGCTCTGGATCAAAGTTTGTTGTGGAGCCCGCACCGCTAAATTAATGTCCCAAATTTCAGGGGTGACACCGGAGTTAATGGGATGGAGCCTTGTCAAAAGAGAGGGAACGTGATCGCTGGGGCTGTTCTGGTCTCTGGATTGAAACGCCCCACCCCCCACCCTCCACCCTGTTTCCGAGGCGAGAGTGGTTGATAGTGGTGTGATCGGGGGGGGGGGGGTTGTGGTGAGAGGGGAGGGTGATGTATGTGTACCAGTGGGTAGTCGTTTGGCAGGGGTGAGGGTATTTACAATGCTAATTACTAGGTGGGTCTTGTAAGGTGGTTGGATGATTGGCACTCGGTGGGTTGTGGTGGCGAGTCGTGATTGGCAGGGCGCTGGGACTGGGATTGGCAGACTGGGGGACGTGCGGTGGCTGTGGCTGAGGTCCTGATTGGCAGCCAGGTTGACGGGAACACTTCTCTGATTGGCAGGTATTATGGCCTTGGTGGTTTGAGTAGCTGTGGGGGTTGGCCCTTATGTAAGCAGCTATAGTGGTGTGTGTGTGTGTGTGTGTGTGTGTGTGTGTGTGTGTGTGGTGTGTGTGTGTGTGTGTGTTGTGTGTGTGTGTGTGTGTGTGGTGTGTGTGTGTGTGTGTGTGTGTGTGTGGTGTGTGTGGTTGGTTCTGGCAGTGGTACAGGTCTGTACAGCTCGCTATGATTCCTTTGAGGAGGGTGGTTTTCCCTCTCTCTACTGTAACCCACAGGCACACTCCAGTCTGGGCACACAGATGTTCAACACACACACACACACAACACACACACACACACAGGCTGCCGGTTTGTGTTTACCTAGTCACAAGCGTGTTAAACTCTGTCTGTGCCAAACCGCTCACAAATCACTCCTCGCTGCGCACTGATACTTCTCAAACAACGGGCAGACACATACTGCACACACACACACACACACACACACTCACGCACACGCACACATGCACACACACACACACACACACTACAGTACAGTACATTCACATTGGACACATTTCATGCTACCCAACACAGCTCAGACTCATCCCTCATGGTAGGGCTTAGTGCTCAAACAACGTGCAGACAGACACACAACACACAACACACACACACACACACATCTCTGTATAGGGTATAACTAGCCTTCTGGCCTGCCAAGTCCCTAGTGAGTTACATCGTACACACGGCTCTGTTTTAATGAGTAGGCCACTGCCTCACTTTCAACTCCACTGAAAAAACAGCAATTATAATCCGCTTGTTTGTGTGTGTGTGTGTGTGTGTGGTGTGTGGGGTGTGGTGTGTCTCTTCTTCTCTGAGTT
>NC_137678.1:43152696-43155196 GCF_963989245.1 Nansenia antarctica
ACAAGGGAACAGGGAAAAGGGACACACCTAAATAGCCACATACAAACATACAACAGGTGACAGGCATTAGCAATTAGTTCAAAGAATGTCCAGCCACCAGTAGGTGGTGTCGGGGAGTCGGTGACTCCCCTGGTGACAGCTATCATGTCACCGTGAGACGAGATGACAAGTGAAGTTCTTTGTGACGACGAGCCTACATAATTTAATGGACTAGTAGTACATGAGTATCAACATTCAAGCATGTCTTCTTCTATCGAAAATATGAACTGGGAACTCTGTTGTCTTTGTCAAATGGATAAACCTGGAGAAGCCTTGCAAACTCCTAAGGAAGAGGGACTTGTATCACTTGAGAGGGATCTAAAAAATGTCAATGCTATCAATAGCAATGATCTTCCCTGTAATGTCACGATTAGTCAGTTGAATGATGGTTCAGGCATTGCAGCAACTCTTAAATTGCATAAGGCTGTGTATCACAAAATGTGCAGGAGTTGTTGTAGTAGTTCTCGGGTTAAACAGTCGAGAGAGAAGCAAAACAAAGAAGCTAGCCCAAGTGCAGAAGCTGACCCTAGTCCCAAAAAACTCAGGTCATCTGGGGATTTTCCCCATCGGGGCAATGTCAAGTGTTGCATAATCTGTGAGGGCGTGGACCAGGCTAACCTCCACAAGGTACTTACCAATGTCGTAGATGCCAATCTAAAGAGTTGGGCGAAGACCAACAAAAACTTTCATTTACTTGGCAGACTAGTTGCCACAGCATCTGATGCACATGCGGCTGATGCCTATTATCACCATCAGTGTTATGTACGTTTGCGAGACTCCGCTGCCGCTGCTGAGCGATGTGATTTGGTGGGTCCTGCACCTCCGCCCTTCGATACCATCATCTGCGCTCAGATTATAGCCCTGATCGAACATTCGGACAACACTTTATTCAAGCTCTCAGAACTACGCAAGATGTATCAAAAGCTTATGAGTGATCAAGGTCATGCATGCCAAGATAGAGAGCCACACTCAACTCGATTCAAGGGTCACCTTCTCAACTTCCTACCTGAATGGGTAGAAATTTCCAAGGAAAATAATGCTTTTGGAAGAATCTGAACCAAAATATCCCCAAGACCCCCCACTACACTAGGAATACCTACCGTATTTTCCGGACTATAAGTCGCTCCGGAGTATAAGTCGCATCAGCCCAAAAATGCGACATTAAGAGGAAAAAACCATATATAAGTCGCACTGGACTATAAGTCGCATTTATTTAGAAATATATTTCACAAAATCCAAGACCAAGAACAGACATTTAATCTGGAAAGGCAAGTTTATTCAACTACACAATAGCACACAGAACAACAGGCTGAATAGAAGTCTGGTATGTTAACGTAGCACATTAACAGTTATTCAGCAACACAATAGCATAAAGAACATACCTGGGAGGCTGAATAGGCTAAATGAACATAACAAGCCAGCGAGTCCAACAAGCAAGTTACCAGTAAGCAAGTTCACCAAGCTACCGTTTGCTTAGCGTCAACAAGCTAATGTTTTAGATAGCTTCTTCAGGGGAATAGGAGCAGCATATAGTTGTCACAAGCCCAGAGCGGCCCAGAGCGCCCTCTGTCGGCTGTAGACGGTAATGTTTTAGATCACTTCTTCAGGGGAATAGGAGCAGCATATAGTTGTCACAAGCCCAGAGCGGCCCAGAGCGCCCTCTGTCGGCTGTAGACGGTAATGTTTACTCCTTGGTTCATGTCAGTCAGTATGAAATGATATATATATTGATATATAAGTCGCACCTGACTATAAGTCGCAGGACCAGCCAAACTATGAAAAAAAGCGCGACTTATAGTCCGGAAAATACGGTAAATATCCGCGTGGGGGGTCGTTGGTAGTAGTATTTTTAGCCTGTGTGTCTCCACTGGTGTTTATGACTATAGCCAGACAGCCCTTGATAGTGGGGTTATTGGTAAACACATCCAGGTACAGGCGTTCAACCTTATTTTTTTTTATATCCTCCAATATGGTGTGTGTGTGTGTGTGTGTGTGTGTGTGTGTGTGTGTGTGTGTGTGTGTGTGAGTGTGAGTGTGAGTGTGAGTGTGAGTGTGAGTGTGAGTGTGAGTGTGAGTGTGGGTGTGGGTGTGGGTGTGGGTGTGGGTGTGGGTGAGGGTGTGAGTGTGTGTAAGAGTGTGAGAGAGAGAGAGAGAGAGAGAGAGAGAGAGAGAGAGAGAGAGAGAGAGAGAGAGAGAGAGAGAGAGAGAGAGAGAGAGAGAGAGAGAGAGAATGGGGCATACAGGAAAAACACAGGGTTGTGTGGCAGCCAGGCAGACACACACACACACACACACTCACACACACACACACACACACACTCTCACACACACTCACACACACACACACACACTCACACACACACTCACACACACACACACACACACACACACACACACACACACACACACACACACACACAGGGCATGGTTAAGGCGGTAGATCACTTCTCAGTCACGGACC
>NC_137678.1:43157696-43162696 GCF_963989245.1 Nansenia antarctica
AGTACATTACATTTCTACAAAAAGGACACTTTTCTTCCACCTGATCTTCCTCACCAGTATTTGTAAACCTTTAGAATTAGATGTTGCTACTTCTACTGATCACAGTTTTATTTTATGAATTATGTTCACAGTGGTTGGTTAGGGCTCTGATACTGATACATGATACATTACTAAAGCAATCTCAGACAGATGCATGGATTATATTAATATGAATGACACTTTGAGTTGGGTGTTATTTAGCAGACTTTACAGGAGGTAGAACATTGCATTGAACATTCTCATTTAGAACAGTTTCAATGAATGACATCATCGCAATTCTAATGATGTATTGTTGTGGTCTGTTTCCCGAGCAACATGCTTCCAAAATTATTGTTTTTCAAAAGCCAAAGACAAGTAATTTCATATTTACAGCTGTGAGTGCACATTTGTGGTGGTTCTTTAGTTTTTTAATGTACATCTTCTCTGTCTCCTTCCTCGTACCGACGTACCGTCAGAGCGCCGATCACGACGTGGTTTTTCTAACGTGGCGCCCCCTGTTGTTCCCCCTCCTGCAGTAACGGCACGGCCGGCAAGATGAACGGCGCGCTGGAGCATTCGGACCAGCCCGACCCGGACGCCATCAAGATGTTCGTGGGCCAGATCCCTCGCTCCTGGTCCGAGAAAGAGCTGAAGGAGCTGTTTGAGCCCTACGGGGCGGTCTACCAGATCAACATCCTACGGGACCGCAGCCAGAACCCTCCACAGAGCAAAGGTGAGGGGGATACACACACACACACACACACACACACACACACACACACACTGTACGTATACACACTTGTCATACCTTCTGCCCGCCTGACTACTATGGGATCTCGAGCCTTTAGCCGTTCTGCTCCCCGCCTCTGGAACTCTCTGCCACCTAACATACGTAATATTGACACTCTCTCCACTTTCAGATCCAGTCTTAAAACACACCTTTTCACAACGGCATATCTGGCTTGATCTGCTGTCTTTTGTTTGTTGTTATATCTGACTTTGCTGTTTTTATCTCACTTTGCTTCGTTGATTTGATAATGTTTTGACAGATATGTCTTGTAAGGTGTCCTTGAGAGCCTTGAAAGGCACCCATAAATAAAATGTATTATTATTATTATTATTATTATTATTATTATTATTATTATTATTATTATTATTATTATACACACTCACAGACACACACACACAGTCATGTAGCGGAGCCTCCCCTGACTGCACGTCCCTGGTACACATGTATAAAGAAACGTACACTATTAGTGGCAGTATATACTAAGGCTTAAACACACACACAAATATATATATATTATATATATATACACACATATACACACACATAGACACACAGACACACACACACATATACACACAAACATAGACACACAGACACACACACACACACACACACACACAGACACACACACACATAGACTCACACACACACACACACACACACACACACGCACACACACACACACACACACACACACACACATAGACACACACAGACACACACACACACACACACACACATAGACACACACACACACAGACATACACACACACATAGACACACACACACACACAAGGCCAAAGAGCCTTTCCTTCCCTATCCCCCTCTTGTCCTTTGTGTGTATGTGTGTGTACGTGTACACTTTACTGTGAAGAGACTAAGACATTCCTCCTCATCTCTGGAACTCTCTCTCACTCTCTCTCTCTCTCTCTCTCTCTCTCTCTCTCTCTCTCTCTCTCTCTCTCTCTCTCTCTCTCTCTCTCCATCTCCCTCTCTATCTCTCTCTCCTGTAATATGGAGGGTTTCTTCAGAAAAATGGACTACTTGATTGAGCTCAGATATCAAGGCTTGTTATTTCCAGGCGACATTGAGAGATAATGTTGTTGTTGTTGTTGTTGTTGTTGTTGTTGTTGTTGTTGTTGTTGTCCTCTTAAGCATTATCTCTCCCACACACTCCGCCGGGCTGTTACCTGAGCCCTGTCATACAAGGGAGCCGCCATGGCTCCCCCCTGGCTCCCCCCGGCTCCACAGCTGACCCGGAGACAATTCTAATTTCACTGATGTCAGGGAAACTGGAGGCCCCCGGTCTGTTTCACTTAAATTAGCATCTGTGTTATTTCGAGACGGGTAAGTGAGCGCACTCTGTGTCCCCCCCCCCCCGGTGATCTAGAGGCAGGGTCAGTGTCTAGAGCAGTTTAGATAAAGTGATGTTTTGTGTTCTCTCTCTTCTTTTTTTTCCTTTCTTTTTTTTTCTCTCTCTCTCTCTCTCTCCTTTCTCTCACACACTCCCCTGTCGCCTCCCATCCCCGGGTTGTGCGTACGTATTCCATCCTCATCCTCAGGACCTGATTGATGCTGACGTCGAGGCGTCTAGCCGCCTATCCAGGGGTGCGTCGTTAGAATAGTAACATGTGTTCTGGTTTCTTTCCTGGTTGCCGAGAGAGTGTTCAGTGTGTGTGTATGTGAGCGTGTGAGCGTGTGAGTGTGCGTGTGAGTGTGAGTGTGAGTGTGTGAGTGTGAGTGTGTGAGTGTGTGACTTCCAACTTTACCGTTACCCCTCTTCCAGTTTCTGATCACCACTTTATATCCTTCTCCCTTCCCCTCAAAACTTCCTCTTCCCTCTCAGCCTCTAACCACTTAAGACCCTCTCGTCGTAACCTACGTACCCTGTCCCCCATCACCCTCTCTTCTTCTGTCCTATCCTCCCTACCCTCTGTCGAATCCTTCTCCCTTCTATCCACTGATGCGGCATCCTCAACCCTCCTGTCCGCTCTCACCTCATCCTTCGACACCCTCTGTCCACTAACCTTGAAGCCAGCTCGATCCTCTCCTCGAGCTCCCTGGCTCTCTGAAACGCTACATGCTTGTAGACTAGAGCTCAGAGCAGCTGAGAGGAAATGGAGAAAAACTGGCCTTTCTGATGACCTTAACCTCTATCACTCTCTCCTTGCCAACTACGCCTCCTCGGCATCAGCTGCTAAAACATCCTACTATCATTCAAAAATACATTCTTCTGCCTCTAATCCTAGAAAACTGTTCTCCACTTTCTCTTCACTCCTTAATCCACCTCCTCCCCCTCCTCCTTCCTCCCTGTCCGCCGATGACTTTGTCACCTACTTTGAAAAAAAGGTGGACGACATCAGCAGCACCTTTCTCCCCCCACCGCTCCCTCCTCCCACTAACAATGCTAACACTGTTCCCACTAACAATGCTAACACCCCTTCCAAACTCTCCCCTCGACACTCGATCTCTGGATTGTCATCTTTTTCCCCCCTCTCCCCCGATGAGATTCTCACACTTATCACATCAAAGCGGGCAACCACATGCCCTCTTGACCCCATCCCCTCCCCCCTTCTCCAATCCATTTCCGCCGACATCCTTCATTACCTTAACACCCTAATCAACTCCTCCCTATCCACTGGATCTGTCCCAGCGGCCTTCAAAATAGCCAGAGTCAAGCCTCTCCTCAAGAAACCTACCCTTGACCCATCATCTGTCCACAATTACAGACCGGTATCCCTCTCTCCTTCCCTTCCAAAACCCTTGAACGCGCGGCATCTAAACAACTGACTGACTATCTCCGGAAGATGGATCACTTAGACCCCCACCAATCCGGCTTCAAGGCTGGGCATTCCACTGAGACTGCGCTCCTTGCTGTCACGGAAGCCCTCCACTCTGCCCAAGCTTCCTCCCTCTCCTCTGTTCTCATTCTCCTTGACCTGTCTGCTGCCTTCGACACAGTCAATCACCAGATCCTTCTCTCCATCCTCTCAGACCTGGGCATCTCTGGCACCGCACACTCTTGGTTTTCTTCCTACCTGGCGGGCCGCTCCTACCAGGTGACCTGGAGAGAATTGCTATCTTCTCCACGAACCCTCTCCACTGGAGTTCCCCAGGGTTCCGTCCTAGGGCCCCTACTCTTCTCCCTCTACACCAAGTCTCTTGTCTCGGTAATCTCTTCACATGGGCTCTCCTACCACAGCTACGCAGACGACACTCAACTCTTCCTGTCCTTCCCCCCGTCTGTGTACACGTGGCAACCCCGTCTGTGTACACGTGGCAACCCGTATCTCAGCATGTCTCGCTGACATTTCAACTTGGATGGCTGACCACCATCTCAAGCTCAATCTTAACAAGACCGAGCTCCTCTTCATCCCCGGGAAAGCCTGCCCTCTCCAAGACTTCTCCATCACAGTGGAGAACTCTACTGTAACCCCCTCCCTGACAGCCAAGAACCTTGGAGTGATCCTGGATAACCGACTATCCTGTGCGGAGAACATTGCAGCAACGGCTCGCTCCTGCAGATTCTTCCTCTACAACATCAGAAGGATACGACCATTCCTTACCAGAGAGGCAGCGCAACTCTTGACCCAGGCACTGGTCATCTCCCGCCTGGATTACTGCAATGTACTCCTGGCTGGGCTCCCCGCTTCAGCCATTAGACCTCTGCAGCTCATCCAGAATGCTGCTGCCCGGCTGGTATTCAACCTCCCCAAATACTCGCATGTCACCCCTCTCCTTCGCACCCTGCACTGGCTCCCGATAGCAGCTCGCATCAGATTCAAGACCCTGGTGCTTGCATACCAGGCAGCTAAAGGGACAGCCCCTGCCTACCTGAAGGAAATGGTAACCCCCCAAACCCCTGCCCGCTCACTCCGCTCCTCCACCTCGGCTGGCCGACTGGCCCCACCTCCTCTACACAGCAGTCGGGCTGCCCGATCACGTCTCTTCACAACACTGGCTCCCCGCTGGTGGAATGAGCTCCCCACGGCTGTCAGAACGGCAGAGTCACTACCCATCTTCCGTCGTAGACTAAAGACCCATCTCTTCAGGTTACATCTTAACTGCTCCTCCTGAGACATCTTCTGACCCTCACCACTACGTCTCCTAAAGACACCCGCTTTCCCCTCTACTGTGTCCCTAAGAACTTCTATTGCCCCCCTTTTACTGTTTCTCAGTTTCTCCAGTAATA